>NC_068384.1:16473604-16713604 GCF_023724105.1 Carassius gibelio | reverse complement strand
GTTATCTGACCTTGTGTGTGTGTGTGTGTGCGTGTGTGTGCGTGTGTGTGTGTGTGTGTGTGTGAGAGAGAGAGAGAGAGAGAGAGAGAGAGAGAGAGAGAGAGAGGGGAGAAAAATGGACTACATTCATTCATACAGTGAGTTTTATTATAAATGGCAGCCATATGGATCAGACGTTTCAGATTTTTGGATTGCGTAGTATATACTTGGATCAATATATGACAAGCTGCATTATTTGCTTTGTCAATATACTGTCAAACTGTTCATGAGAGAGATGAGGTTCGCTAAAGTTAATGTAGCCTACCCTGCTAGACTCTGACTTATTACCTAGAAGGAGAAAATTTTAGGGAAAATAAAGCATTTTATTATTTTATTAATTAACTTTATGGTTTTAATTTGTAAAATTATATGGAGGGCTAACAAGAGGAAATTGAGTTATTGACAGAACATGACAACCGAAGTTCTGTTTTCAAAGTTTGAGAGTTGGAAAGATGGCTGTGGGAAATAAGAAGGATTATGGTTCCCTCTCGTGTTTGACAACCGCAAGTGTTTCCTGCACACAAGGAATTTCTTACAAAAAATAATAGTATTTTGTACACAATGCAAAGGCGTTTTTCCCTTACGGGAAGAAATTAAATAATAAAAAAGTCAAAACTGTGAGATTAACCCAGAATTGTGAATTAGTAAATCGCACCTATTTATTTATTTATTTATTTATTTATTATTTTATCCCGTGAAGGAAACAAACTTCCATACCAGAGACCTAATACTAATAAATAAATGCATGCTAAAAAAACGGAAATGTTCTAAGTTCTAAGTTCAACAATATTTTTGTGTGCGTTTTATGAGTGCTCTGTTTGTCAGACTGTATCGTAGTTCATATTCCATAACGCAAGATGTCAGCCTTTAACTAAAAAATGCGCCTGGAAAAGCAAGTGAATAAGATGAATATGAAAGATGAGTTGTCCTTTGAAAACGCAAGAGGAACATAGATGCTTTACTCGCCTGCTCGTCCACTCTTCACTATTTAGCAAATGCGGAACATGAGCACGCTGGACTTTTATGTCATTAACTGAAATGGTAAATACATAGCAGTATTCAAGACACATATAGATAAATATTTATAATATTTGTATTGAATATCGGTCTCGTTGTATTAATGAAAAACATTGTTGTCTGTATCTAATAATAAATAGTTATTTTAAACTGCATTTGTGGATAATTGCACATCTCCACAATTTATTATGTGTTGTAATTGTTGCGTCAAAAACTGTTTTTATACAGTAAAAGCCAGAAAAATATATATATATTTATCTATGGGCCAATCAGATGCGTTACAGCGAAGCACGTGACCTAACACGGCAAGAGCTCTGGGGTGTCTGATCTCTTTTTTTCTCGAGAAGTTCTTTGTTCTAGAAACATCAGCAGCGTCTCAACCTATGGTCTCAACATGGCGAATAACAGCACAGGCTAATGGCGAGCTAGCGTCTCTCCCCCTCTCACCTGCCGTTAAAGTCTGAAGAATAGTATGCAGCAGCCTTTGAAAAAGTCCCAGAAAGAGTTTACATAATGGAAACGCGGGGGATTGATCAGATGTTCGACTTCCAGCGGTAACTTTCTCATATTTCAAGCTTGAAATGATAGCAGTTGCGAAGCTAATGTAATTAGCCGTAGCATGTTTAACATCAAACTCACAAAAACACAACCGTTTAAAAACTATTATAGACTCTGAATGATCTTCAGATACATGCATATGAGAATGGATTGTAAACATGAATGTTTTCTGATTCCTTTTGCTCTTATGTAATTTAATACACCATATTTGCCAGAAAGGCTAATCATCAGACCGTGTAGTAATAACGTTATATGGTTTATGAGAATGTTGCAGTATATAAAAAGTCTGGATGTATTAATAGTTCATTAATATCTGTTACATAACACAGAATCTTAATATTTGCTGTTATATATGTCAACAGTAAGGCCTGTTGCATTACAAAAACTGATTTAAGAAATCGGAATGCATATAGTATATTAACTGATTTTTCCAATAGGTTTCCCATAACTCATGTTTCTTAGGTTTGTCTTTAGGTATCTTAGAGTGACTCTGACATGACGGCAGAAATATAGCACTAATTAGTAAACATTAGTTGAAATGTGTGCACTCTCTGGTCTCAGGACAGATAGATGTTGGAAATAGTTTTTTTTGTCAGAAATAGACCCTGAAGCTGGTTGCTATTCCTGCCATCTTATTCCACAGGTTACCAAATGATCGCTTCATCCTGCTGTTGTTGCTGCTGTACTCCCCTGTTGGCGTGTGTTTGATGCTACTGCGAATATTTATTGGTGTCCATGTGTTTCTAGTGAGTTGTGCACTACCTGACAGTATTGTCAGAAGGTAAGATGCCACACTGGAGCATTAAGAGATACAGCTATGACAGTAAAAGACTTGGATTTTTATTGTGCTTTTTTAAAATTATTATTATTAGTTTTGAGTGTTTTGAATATAACTGTTTAGCTTTTAGTATTTCGTTTTTGGTTTTTAGTTTCTTTTTTTTCTTTTTTTTAGTCAGTTTAGTAGTTTATTTCATTTGGTTGGCAAGGCAACATTTAAAATGTTCATGTATGTTTTTTTTTCATATACTGTTTATTTTTTATTTCAGCTTTTTTTATGACTAAAATGATTTTTAATCAATAAATAATTGTTTAAATAAATGAAAATGACTTCTTAAACATCATTCATATGTAGTTATTTCCCATACAGGTTTATAAACAACCTGAGATTTTTGTACTTTGTCACAGGCAGGATTTTTAATTGAACTTCAAAGAAACTAAAAGGGCTTTACAATTTTTGAATAACTTGGCACCTAAAATACAAGCTTTCACTAATACATGTGTATAATTTTAATGTCATATTTTGAATTTAATTTTTGATTTCTGTTATTTGTCACTTTTGGTTTGGCAGATTTTGATCTGTGTTTGGATATGTTTTCAGTATTGTCTTTGTTGTTACAGGTTCATAGTGAGGATAATGTGTTCAGTGCTGGGTCTGCATGTCCGGCAGAATAGCCCACACCTGCGGGACAAAACCTCCCGACTGTACATCTGCAATCACGTTACACATTTCGACCACAATATTATCAACCTTCTGACCTCCTGCAACACGGTGAGTGTTTATGTTAGTGTTTTCCCCGCCTGATGTAATCCCTGTCTCCTTCTCCTCTGCTCTGCCCTTGATCTCTGTGGCTTTCAGTGTTTTTTATTGGTTTACTCACACAATGAGGTCTATTTCTTCTTAATGTTGTGTAGATTCAGTGAACGAGGTTCAATTCTCTCTGTTTGCTTCTAATGATTCGCTTTGTTTGGTTGCAGCGAAACAAGAGTAACTTGAATTTGAATTCAATTTTTAGACATTAGGTCATGCTGCTCAGCTTGAATTCATGTCTGCTGGAGTTGACCGAGGTTTTGCTCTTAGTGAGCAAAAGAGACATTAAAACACATCAGCATCCTAAAATATTCTTCCCAACCACTAACTTTTTATATGGTCGTGTATGCATTGCTCAGATGTATTTTAAAATGTGCTTTTACCTTCACACAATGCTCCCTACTTGATTCTGCTTCAGTAATAAATAATAAGATACTTTAATTACTATAAATCTTGTTCTTTATTTTACACAGTTAATTTCTGTGGAATTAGTAATTAGTGTCCATCTCTGTGTGTTTAGCCACTGCTGGAGGGCCCTGTGGGGTTCTTGTGCTGGGCGAGGGGTTTTATGGAGCTGGGTCAGGGTGTACAGAGCAGGACAGAGCTGATGGAGACCCTCCGCAGGTATTGTTCATCTCCTGCCACTTTGCCCCTACTGCTTTTTCCAGAGGAGGACACCACCAATGGCCGAACCGGTCTCCTCAAGTTCAGGTACTTCAGCATCACACATCTGCTGTTCTTTCTTTACTTTTAACTGAAGTCAAATATATTTTTCAGCTTTTAATTAAAGCAGCTTTAAAGAAAAGCATAGCTAATGCTTACGTCTAAATATCTTCATGCTTTATTGTCACATTTAGCAAATTACAAGCAATTACACAGACAGTCAGCTGCCGATAAAAATAATTTTTGGTAAGTCTCCTGTCTTTAAATGTGGATCTGTTCTGGGAGGGTTGCCAGGTCCTTTCTAAGCTTCCTTGAAGGGTCTAAGATCTGATCAGGCTTTACTGATCCTCAGGTTTAGCCTTAACTGCCTGTAAATCAGCTGACACCCACTTTGCCATTAGCTTTTAGTTGACAACATTTCCTTTTTTCGTTAAGAAAGATGCCATTTTTAAAAGACCAACTTCTATTCTTTCCTCAGCTCTTGGCCTTTCTCTGTGTCTGACGCCATCCAGCCTGTGGCATTACTGGTGAAGAGGCCTTTCATAGCTTTGGTAATTACATTCAAACCCTTTTTTGTAAAACACTCATTTTGTAAAACACTGGTCATTGTGGTCATTATTGTTGTGAACCTTGCCGTTGCCAGGTGTTTATATATCTCTTTTAATCTGGTAAAATTTTTAAACATTACAACAACAACAACAAAGCAGATTATTCTGACTGTGAATTTAATCCTACTTGTAGTTTTTATGTCAGTGCTGTACTTGTCTAGGGATGCATCGATCCGATACTCAGGATCGGTATGGGCTCCGATAACGGCATTTTCTGTGGATCGGGTATCGGTCAGACGAAACCAATCAAATTCCGATATTTTGCATATACCATTTTGTGTTATTGCTGAGCTCCACGAAAGGCACAAAAACATTATAAAGCACCAAAATGTTTTTGTTCACTATATTTCAAATGTTCTGAATCCGTTTCATAGTTCAGTGTGAGGTAAAGATTAATATTCAAGTCATTAAATTTAAGGGTGCTTTCACATCTCTAGTTCGGTTCATTTGGTCCGAACCAAGGGCAAACAATTATACATTGTAGCTTTTTTGTTTCCTTTTCACACCACACTGATTGCTTTGGTCCGAACCAGTTGAAACGAACCAAAATGCAGTCACATGACAACATCCACATCACTCATTGGCCATGACATATTTCCTAAACTGCTTTTCGATTGGTCAGAATTTACGTGTGGGAAAATTCCGACATAAGAGGAAAATCCAGCAAACGACTGCGCGGGCTGGTTTTGTCCCTGGCCATAATCTATTAAATTTTTTGTATACACCACAATATGCAAACAATACATTTCTATAATGAAGCACAAATGTGGCTTGAAAACAACGTTCTAATGCACTGCAAACATCGAGCGGGCATCGCTCGTAACTTCAAGCGGAAGCCAACCGCACCAAAGGAGGAAACGAACTCTGGTACGATTCAACCGAACTAAATGAGGCAAGTGTGAAAGCACCCTAAGTTCACCTAAACTCTTCTTTTCACAGTGGCTGTCATTTTCCACTCAGCAATTAAACTGCGTGTTGCGTTCGGTTCCACTCAAAACGATGAAACTCTCTTCAAGAGCGCACAGTATCTGAGGTCTAAAACTGTTCAAAGAAAATGCTCAATAAAACTAACGCACACTTTTAATACACTATGTATCAATATCTCTTCCCTTTGTACTAGTGTTGTCTGGTTCGCGAACGAATTGTTCGATTTAACCGGTTCTTCTTTGTGAACCGGTTGAACCAGTTCACCAAATCAGACTGAATCATTTGAAATGTTTTGCATCTCCAATAAGCAATAATCCACAAATGACTTAAGTTATTCACCTTTTTAACGTGGCTGCCACTCCCTCTGAGTCAAAATAAACCAATATCCTGGAGTAATTCGTGTACTCAAACAGTACACTGACTGAACTGCTGTGAAGAGAGAACTGAAGATGAACACAAGTAGAGCAATGTCTATGTGGACTCGGAGGGCTGCGCATCCTGCACACTGTGACTCTGTGTTTTTTCAAAGCTCATTAGTATTATAATCAATCACATGTTGCTTCCTTTATTACTGTGCTATACATTTAAAAGAAACGTCTTTTAGAATCAGAAAGAGCTTTATTGCCAAGTATGCTTGCGCATACAAGGAATTTGTTTTAATAACATAAGCTTCCAGTACACAGAGACAACAACACACAGACAAAAAAAGTGTATAAACAATTGTGCTATAAATTATAATGGAATAGGATTGAGTAAGATGCAGGGATTTACTAGGATGGAGGTGTAACAAATAAATATAAGGATATTGCACATTTTTATTGCATAAGCATAAGTGGGGAACATTTAATTGTTCATGGGGTAGATTTCTTGTGCCTGACTGTTCTGGTAACTGCTTTGAAGACAGTTCGTCTTTCTATATTAATGTGTACAATTGTTTTTCAATAAATAAATGTATATAATTATTTTACAACAATAAAAAGAGCGATGTTGCATTTAATATTTTAGACACATTCACTTTTATTTGGAAATATTTCACTAGATTTTATAAAATTACTGTGCACCCTTGATTTTTGTAGAGTATTATTTGATTCTGAACTATCCACTTACCCAGTTTACAATAGTATTTTTGTCACAGATTGTGATCATATTTTTCCACTTGTTATTTTTCATTCAAATGAAGTTGTCTGTATGTAGTAGATTGTGTTTAACACAAAAGTGACAATCAGGTCAACAGAGAAGTATAGAAATTCTACTTCTGCGCTGGTATCGGATCAGTTCTGAAAAAAATGGTATCGTTGCATCCCTACACTCATTTCTCGCTTCGCTATGAAACCATCCACCAGGGCATTTAAATGTGGCTGAATAATCATGTCTAAGGTTTCCATATCTTTTTTTCATTTTCAAGTTCCCGTTGACACACACAGGAGGGTCTTTTGTGAGAGTGTGGCTCATCAGGAAGATATTTATAGCAGCACTGATAATAAGTGATTCACAGTGCAATAGAAAGACGAACTGTCAAAGGTCGACAGATTGGCTTATAGTGACCTCGTGCTCCAATTACAGCATTGAAAAAACTGGTTTATTACATTTTTTTGGTGAACATTAGAGTTATGTATATGATCCATTACCTTGGCTGCTGTATTACGTCAGGCTTTTCAATATTTTAGATACCGCGTACCCACAGTTATGATCATCAGTCATGGTCTAAGGGTGGTTTCTCTACAGTGTTGAGGCGAAATTAAAATTTTATAGGTGACCCAATTTATACAGTGAAAAGGTAATATTATACATGTGTAAAATACTATTTAGTAAATATTTTGTTTCTCTCGTGTTACATGACTACACTTTTTCCTACATTTTTATTATTATTTATATGCCTTAGATTTTAAGTTTATTTTTTAAATATATATTTTATTAATTTGGTTTGTTTTTACATTTCTTACACTGTGTTGTTCTCTAAGCTTTTCACCCCCTTGAATACGTTGAACACAGTTTGAAAACCCTTGTATGATATCATGTCTTAACCAGTCACAGAAAGCAACAAGTGACAGGATGTTGGCTTGATCATTTGGTTTCTATCTAGCCGTTTCCTGCTAGTTAACCCCAGCCAATATGATATCTTCTTAGCTGTATATTAGAGTTTTTTTTTTTTTGATTGGCTTTGTTTGGCATGTCGTTGCTTGGATTTTTATTGTAAAACAGTAGTAATATGCCATATTCTACATTAATAATTTCCATCCCATTTCCAGTTGGCCCTTTCTCAACCAAATGTTAGAGCGTATTGCTGCTGCTCAATTGCATTCCCATCTTATGAAAACAATCTTTTTGAGCCCCTTCAATCCGGATTTCGTAAACTCCAAGGTGCTGAAACGGCATTAGATAAGGTCACTAATTACTTGTCTTAGTCTTTCTATTTTGATTCTTCTTGATCACAGTGCTGCTTTCGAAACTGTTGATCACTCAGTTTTCACTTAGTCTTTGGTGTCTTTGATACTGAACTAAACTGGTTTAAATCCTATCTTTCTGATTGAAAGCAGTGTGTTACTATGAGAGGTTGCAGGTCTGATGTTGGCGTTCCTTAATGATCTATTTTGGGTCCTTTACTTTTTAGTATCTACATTTATCCTCTTGGTCAATTTTTAAGATTACTTGGTCTCAACTTTCCCTTTTACCCAGGTGAAACCCAGGTTTATATTCATGTAAATGTGGCTGTGACCTTTCTTTCTCAATGTATTTCTGAGATGGGGAAAAAAAAATATTTGTGACATGAATGCAGTCATGCTTATTGGTTCACCCCACCAGTTACTTAATGCTGGGTCTTTAACTCTAAATGTAGATGGTTCTACCCTTGAATAAGTTACAGCTGATTCAAAATTCAGCTGCTCAAGTCCTGTCTGGAAAGAGGACAAAGCATCACATCATTCCTGTCTTTGAGTCTTTACACTTTTTTGAACTCTTTGGTCTATAAAGGTTAAACACACTACTGTAGCTTTAAATCTTATATATGTAAATGACCTGTTCAAATTTGCTTACCTGTTTGCATGTGAAAACAGCTGGTGCAGCTCACACTGACATTCAGGACGGGGTGTTTTATGTAAATTGTAGCTTTTGTATGTTAATGTGCTTATGGTTGTGATGGTAATACCTGGACAATTTCTGAATGACCTGCTTTTGCAGGTCTGTAAAATGATCATCAACTTAAGAGGGTCAGTTGCATTGTGAATGTGGAATTATGTGTATATAATAAGCGTCAAGTGGTCTTCATGCACAACTGTGTTCTGCTAAACACTAGCATGGAAATGATATATAAAAGGTCTTTTTTGGTTTTTCTCCTCTTCTTTTTCTCCCAGAACACACCAGAATCCTCATGGCTGACAGAGCTGCTATGGACCTTTTTTGTACCATTCACCGAGTACCATGTAAGGTACTAAATATTACAGTCTCTCCTTTGTCCAGTGGCTTTATTTTAAATGTACAATCCTCTATTGCTGCTCTTGCCAGTCCAGCACTGGTAATACGACAATAATTAAGCTTTTTAGAATTTAATAGGCTCAAGAGTCTTCGGTATGCAGCTTATAAGAGTAGTTTGAGTTTTAATCTTGAATTTTTGTGTATACCTTCCTAACCTACTTTTATTACTTTCACTTTTGAATATTTGCTTAGTAAATGCTTTCACACCATTGAAAATATTTTGTCTTATTTTATGTTGACATTTAGAAATAGAAACTAGTGTTTAATGATAATGGTTTGTTGTAAATGTTTAGGGAATAAAGGAAGTATCAGAAGCATTTTGTGTTCCTGAATAGGTAACATGTTCTTCACCTTATCAAAAATGTAAGGTGTTGTGTTAAAATGCTCTCAACCAGATGGCTTCCACCATTGTCTAAAGAAGATGGTGAATCCCATCAAGAATTTGCCAGCAAAGTACAAGAGGTAAACCATTTTTCAGTGGTCTATCATCTATCAGATGTCGTACGGTTGCATTTTAAATTGATGTTAAGCATAAGAGACTTTCAGAAATCTAACTGACCTTAATATTTTTTGAATGGTAGTGTACAATTATGGCCAAAAGTTTTGGCAATGACACATTTTGTGTTTTGCAAAGTTGCTGCTTCAGTATTTGTAGATTATTTTTCCACGTGTATGTTATACTTAAAAACAATGATAAGCGTATCATAAGGTTTAAAGGCTTTTATTGGAAAAAAATACAATGAGTGAATATTGATGGGTCAAGTGTTGACCCTTATTCTTCATAACCTCTGCAATAGACGCTGGCATGCTGGATATTAGCTTCTGGGCCAAATCCTGACTGATAGTGATCTATTCTTGCTTTCTTAGAGTGAGTTGATCACAATTTGTGGTTTTCTGCTTGTTCACTCGCCTTTTGAGGACTGACCACAGGCTTTCTATGGGATTGAGATCCAGGGAGATTTCAATGTAATGGTCTTCAAGACAGTTCTTTATCACTCTTGCTTTGTGACATGATGCTCCATCATGCTGGAAAATGCATGAATCATCACCAAAAGTGCTCATGGATTGTGAAGAAGTCGCTCTTGCAGGACGTTTTGACACCATTCTTTATTCATGGCAGTGTTTTTGGGCAGAATTATGAGAGCGTACACTCCCTTGGTTGAAATCAACCCCACACATGGATGGTCTCAGGATGCTTCACTGTTGGCACGTCACAAGACTCATTGTAGCTTTCACCTTTTCTTCACTGAACAATTGATTTGATCAGAGAAAATAACTTTGCACCAGTTTTCTGCTGTCCAATCCTTGTACTTACAGCAGAATTTCAGTCTGTCCTTGAAGTTTTTCTTGGAGAGAAGTGGCTTCTTTGCTGTCCTTCTTGACATCAGGCCGTTGTCCAAAAGTCTTGGCCTCACTGTGTGTGCGCAGATGCTCTCACACCAACCTGCTGGGTTTTTTTAATGTAAGGGTGCATTTTATTTTACGTCTTTTGGACTGAAGGGATACAACATCCACTGACGTCAGTGATAGAGCTTTAAAGATCAAATACAATTTTTAAAATAACTCTTTAAACAGCAAGCTTTGCAAAACGCATTTATGTCACTGCCAAAACTTTGGAATGTGACTGTAGGTTTATCAATTCTATTTTGCAAAAATCCGACTGGCGTGATTTCAGTCAGACTAAAGCGTTCTTAGAAGAGTTATTGCATTAGTTCTAGTGAAACAAACAAATTTTGAAGTGCATGTAAATGCATTTACCAATCCACAGGCTGTATCCTGTTGAAAGTATGCGGGTCATGCTTCTGTAGAAATAAATGCTTTCTGAAATGCCTTGAAGTTAAATGGATTTGAAACCATTTTCAAATGTCATACTTGGTTGAACCACTATTAAAAACATGTTCAAACACACCATTACTGCTTTTCATCTGCCTAACCAACCTTCAGATCTATTTCTTTTCCAGTTCAAAGCTTTGACTTGTTTTGGTCTGTCATTTGATGTAATGTCCATTGTGTCCCTCCGTCAGCTGCTGGCCACTGAGCTGGGTGTGATCCCCACACAGATCACTAAAGCAGACAAAGCCGAGCATATCAAAAGGAAAAGACACACTGCCGCTCAGACTGCACATTCAAGTAAGAACGGATTCAATGGTGAGAAATGGAATTATGATGTATAACATCCATAAATTTAAATCACTGGATCTGTATAGAAGATGCATTTAGTATTGTAATGTAACACAAAACTAAATTTTTTCCTCAGATTTGGGTGCCAGACCTCGCACAGTGGCACAGGGTTTCCTGGCCACAAATGCAGGAGCTGAAGACTCACGAGTAGCATGTATGGCACAGCAGGTGAAAGAGGTGCTGCCTGACATCCCGTTATCGGTCATCACCAGAGATCTGTGTATGTCATCCTCCCATAATGCTTTGCATTAACAGACTAGCTTTGTTTGCTTAGAAAGCATATGTGCCAGTATACACTTCTGTGGCTCCTGCATATGCGTACTAATGCAAAACTGATTCTTTAGGTTTAAGCAATGCAGTTTCAGCCAGAATTGATTTGGTTAAGTTTTCTTTTGGCTTTGTACAGTGCAGACCAACTGTGTGGACACAACCATAACCAACCTCCTGGAGCATACTGAACAGTTCAGCTCGGAGGCGGCTGCGGGCACACCTTCAGCCAAACAAACATCTTCCTCCACCCCGTCTGTAACAGCATCCACATCTAATTTAAAGGTACAACTCACATCCTCACCCATTGAGAAAAATGAAGGAGCAAATGAATCTGTTCATTAGTGGAAATCTGTTAATTTATTACAAAATGAATAAATAAAATCTGCAATATTCTTCATTGCACCACGGAAAAACAGGCTCTGTGTTTTGAGTTTTATCTTATTTTTTACAAATGGCACAATAGCCTTCTCCTCGCATGGCCTATATAAGTGAATTTACCAATAAATAATAACATCTTAGACTTTTGTCTGACAGGATATTTATGTAGATCTGTCTGTGTATTTATTCAATAGCCAGCTGCCAAATCTTTTGGGAGAACACCCGTAGACAGACACATGTCTCTACATGAGAGAAAAGAAGCCTTATACGAATATGCAAGAAGGTAATTGTTTTTAAAAACCTTAAAATGATATTTAAAATGTTGCATTTTAGATGAAATTTTTGGCACACAATGGCTTTGTGTTTGAAAATCTTTGTGCCTGAAATCCATTGCATGCCAGTATCCACAAGGTTTGTTGTAAAATAAAGGTATGTTGCATTTTATTTGTTGAGTGGAGTAATCTGATTCTTTATTTTCTATTCAACCCAACCGCAGACGATACATTGAAAAACATGGACTGAACAAAGTGGACGATCTTTGACCGCGGACAAAGACTCACCTGAGGAATTGTTTAGGAAAGACAGCTGCTTAACATAAAATCCACGTAGACAAAGATGAAATTCTAGAGTTGACCCAGAATGAAGCGACATTTGTGTTCACCAAACATGCAGAGAGAAGGATGGATTTTTCCTTTCTTGTTTTTGTTTCTTTGTAAATCTTCTTGCATGGCAATCATGCATGTCTTTTTATTATTTCTCTCTGCAACAGAAAGCAATTATTTTGGTAAACAATTTGTATTAAGACCCAGTGACCTTGGCACACCTAATATTATTTTCATAAGGTCCTTGGGTAGAGACTATGGGATCAGAAACATATGAAGGTGAGCCAAAACACAATTTAAGGTACATTATGTTATTGTCAAGGATACGTGTTGATGCAATATCAGCTTTTAAAGACATTAAATATCCTATAGAAATGCAAAAAACTGCTCTCATTGCGTCTCTTAATTTATCATCTGCCTTTTATTTATCCTATTGATGCGATATTTATTTAATTTCTTCTGAGAAAAATGTGGTTGTGAGAGAGGTATGTTCAGTTCTTTGAATAGGCATATAGCATGTAGCTTTTTGGAAAGATTTATTTCCAGATGAATGATGGGGCACCCAGATACACAAAACGAAATAGCTTTGACCGTACTATCTGTGGTCAGCTTTGTTAACACGTATACAAAATTAGCTTCATAGATAAGCTCTAAATCAGATTTTTATTTCATTATTGGTGCTATATAAATGAATTATCACCTTGTAATGGTCATGAGAGAGACTAATTGTAAGGTTAAACTGTCAAAATGGCTTCAGTAGTGATTTTATTGTTCTTTACAAGCAAGCGCGTTTGGGTAAACAACCTGCAGCCCCTCCCATAATTTCACAAAAACGTTTGATTTTTTTATTAGACAAGCGCGTGAAAGTCGAGAGCCGTTATAAGCGCCCTCCCAGCCAATGACCATAACCAGTCTAGTGACGTCAGTGCCTGTACGAACTAATCATAACAACGAGCATACAAAAAACAGCCAATGGAAATGCTGGAGAGGGCGTACGGCAACCAATGAGAATGATTGAAATGTAGGCTACTTCCCCAGACTGAATAAGTAGGAGCACTTCTCATACTGAGATCTCATTGTCGAGGATTTTGAGTTACAAGCGGTTGTTTCAGTTATATTTTGTGTTGTTAAACAAAATAATAATCAAGGATGAGGGAGATTGTGCACTTACAGGCTGGACAGTGCGGCAACCAGATTGGTGCTAAGGTAGGAACGGAACTTATATTTATTTTTAACCGTAGTCTGTTAAATAACAATAAAAAGGTTGATCCGTAATTTCGCGTAAAAAACAGCAATTTGCTCTAGTTTAAGCGATTTGTAATGCAATGCGTTCTATTTTGGCTATCGTTTTTAATTTCCTTTATGGGCTATTCTTGTCTAAATATGGTCCTGAATTAATCTCGCACGCAACAAGTTTTTTAATAAGCTGTTATTTTTTTGCGTGTCCTCAATAATGAAGTGGCCAAAACTGACATGATTTTAAGGAACGGGTTTTTTTTCTATTTTACTTTTTTTTTTTTTTTTTTTTTTTTTTTTTTTTGTGAAAAATCAGAACGGTTTGAATGGAGTAATGGTGAAACAATGCGTTAGTTTTAGGGTGTTGGCCGCGCCGGACCGGCGTAATATCCGATTCACAAGCGAATCGGTTTCTTTTTCTGATTTGGATGAGCCGAGTCGCTGAAGTTCTCGTTGCTCTGTTATCACCCGACTGTACATGAGAGTTGACTCAAGTGAATCGCGAACTGCTTAAACGAGTCGATTCGCTTGAAAGAATCATGTCGTAATGTGGCCGGCTGCATCTGGTTCAGCTCATGAAAAAGTGCGGGAACGCTAATATCTTGACGCAAATATCATTCAGGCCCCGTGCAGAAATGAGATTCGAATCGTTTTGAACCAATATAATATATTTGAGCGATATTCGTTAACATTGGCGACATTAGTGGTACAATGACTCGCACTGTTTCTTTAAGCTCCCGGTTGGTGTAAAATGGCTCCGGTGACTTGGCAAACTCCATTTTACAATCATGGAGCGCGTGTAACGGGATGCGATGGCCATTCAATATCGGATCAGCCTGCTTTTTAATCCCTTCTGTTCACCTTTTTATGTACTAAATCAATTTCAATACTTGAGTTAAATGTTAAAGAAAATTAAATGGCGTTTAGTTAAATTCTTGTTACATTTAAATCTATTCCGTTTTAGTTCTGGGAAGTCATTAGTGACGAGCATGGAATTGACCCGACCGGCAGTTACCATGGCGACAGTGACCTTCAGCTGGACCGAATTAATGTTTATTATAATGAAGCCTCAGGTGAGCAGAAATCTGATGCATTCTGTAATGTTCATTCACTTGACAATTTGCACATGCACCTAATCGCATATTATTTGCCCTAAAATTGTTCTTTGTCTTTAAGGTGGGAAGTATGTTCCACGTGCTGTGCTGGTGGATTTGGAGCCTGGTACGATGGACTCCGTGAGGTCTGGTCCATTTGGTCAGATCTTCAGACCAGATAACTTCGTTTTCGGTAAGTTTTGATATGCACCCAAATGCAAAGCTTGGCTGCCAACTGTTTAGTTGGGGCATTTTGGGACATCTGATTTAGAAGAAAATTTGAATGCCAGATTGGTGACCTGATCTGGATCTAGTTACCTTTTTGCATAAAAGCAACTAAACTCCCAACCTTTTTTCTTGTCCTCTGATAGGCCAGAGCGGTGCTGGAAACAACTGGGCTAAGGGCCACTACACTGAAGGAGCGGAGCTGGTTGACTCCGTTTTAGATGTAGTTCGGAAAGAGGCCGAGAGCTGTGACTGTCTGCAGGGCTTCCAGCTCACTCACTCCTTGGGTGGAGGCACAGGGTCCGGTATGGGCACCCTCCTCATTAGCAAAATCCGTGAGGAGTATCCTGACCGTATCATGAACACCTTCAGCGTGGTGCCCTCCCCTAAAGTCTCAGACACCGTGGTCGAGCCCTACAACGCCACACTGTCTGTCCATCAGCTGGTGGAAAACACAGATGAAACCTACTGCATTGATAACGAAGCCCTTTATGACATCTGCTTCCGCACTCTCAAACTCACAACGCCCACATATGGTGACCTCAACCACCTCGTCTCCGCCACCATGAGTGGTGTCACTACCTGCTTGAGGTTCCCCGGCCAGTTGAACGCAGATCTTCGTAAACTGGCGGTGAACATGGTGCCCTTCCCTCGCCTTCACTTCTTCATGCCCGGTTTCGCTCCTCTGACCAGCAGGGGCAGCCAGCAGTACCGTGCCCTGACCGTTCCTGAACTCACCCAGCAGATGTTTGATGCCAAGAACATGATGGCTGCTTGCGACCCCCGTCACGGCCGCTACCTGACCGTCGCCGCCGTCTTCCGTGGCCGCATGTCCATGAAGGAGGTGGACGAGCAGATGCTCAACGTTCAGAACAAGAACAGCAGCTACTTCGTCGAATGGATCCCCAACAACGTCAAGACCGCCGTCTGCGACATTCCACCCCGTGGGCTCAAAATGGCCGCCACCTTCATTGGCAACAGCACTGCTATCCAGGAGCTGTTCAAGAGAATCTCCGAGCAGTTCACAGCCATGTTCAGGCGCAAGGCTTTCCTGCATTGGTACACAGGAGAAGGTATGGACGAGATGGAGTTCACCGAGGCGGAGAGCAACATGAACGACCTGGTGTCTGAGTACCAGCAGTACCAGGACGCCACCGCCGAGGAGGAAGGAGAGTTTGAGGAGGAGGGTGAAGAAGAGCTTGCTTAAGTGAACCAGTCGGTTTTGTTTAATGTCCTCTTTTCCTTTTTTCTAATCTTGTCACTTCATTTTGTGTTTCTTGCTGTATTTCCTGTCACTTGATACCTTTTTAGTTGTACCTTTTTCATGTTAATGTTAATAAAAACTAATATTAGAATGTGACTGGTTTACTAGTGTTTCTCTATTCCTAAATCCCAAATCAAATTATTAGACTTTGGAAGGCTGAAGGGGTTTGTTAATTGAGTCTGAATTGGTCCGGTTTGAACCATTTTTGCATTAAAATTGTAACTTGAATTTAGGATTGTGCAACGGTTTCAAAATGTGTATATTGACACTGCAGATTTGTATAATCTACCAACATTATTACAGGACATTCCAGTCATGTGCAAATACACCTACATGGTACACATAAATCCTGCCTATGTACACCTAAATGCACATACCAGCTCACTCAGCAATCAGTTTGTACACCTTTTACAAAGCATCTCTAGTCATTCCCTGATGCACGTTTAAAAAATAATTAAATGGAACTGGTGTTTAATGTGAACATCTGTTCAGAGATGTTCAGCCTTAATATGAAAGGAAGCGTATAGCCACTGCCTTCCTCTAAACCAACCGCTTACATTTGCATGGACAAAAGCTCAGGCCACAATCTCGTCTGTTCTGTCTCGGTGGCCATGGCTACATGATCATTTAATTTCTCATGACCTAATCTAAAAGTAAACTAAGCATGACATTTGATTGGACTGCAGTAACGGCAGATTCAAATGAGACCAAATCATAATGTTAAGTGATTAAAGTTTCTTTGTCCACAGCCATGTGGTTATTGCAATTCCTGGGTTTATTAGCAAAAATGTTAAGAGATCTTGAGCTGCCCGGGATAATGTTCAAACTCTCTCAGCCTACTCACTGAATGAATCCCCTGGAAGCACAAATAATACAAAATTAAGATGAAATTGGCAACCAATAAGGAGTCCATGTGGAAATGTTCTAAAATATTTAATCATGTCATTTCATTCCTGTCAAATGTTTAACAGAATCAGGCGGGTCTGAAGGAGCCAGCGAACAACAGCCCATCTCACCAAGATGACATTTATGCAAACAGACACGGTTGCCATCGTATTTGCAGTTGCACCACATAGCATTGTTGGTGGACTCACTCTCCTCTACCTCAAAGTTGGGGTTTATTATGACCTGCGAAAGAGAAAAAGGTTGAACTGATACTGGAAAACCTGGTTGCATAATTGTAATCAAACTTGATCTAACAGAGCATGATCAGCGTGTGTGTGGACTTCTAATTAGTAAATACTAATCTTGGAGGGTCTTTCCCAGAAAACCTCCACCCTCCCTCTGTGTACTTAAGGTTTATTACATCATTAATCAAACCAAATCCTATTACTCTTTTAACCCTTGAATTCCTGGACATGATGTTGAGTGCTGTGAGACAGCTCCACCACTAGAGAGCAGAACTGAGACAGCTCTTTGACAACTATTTGACTTGCTGAAAAGGCCAGACAAAAGGGCCTTTCGCACCGCTGGAACCTTTTCATAGTACCAGAACTAATTGTGGAACTAGCCAATTTTTGGCGATTTTAGTACCAGTCTGCCTTTTTCGAGAATCAAATTAGCTCCTACTCTGGCACAACTGGTACTACCCATGTCTTAAGTAGACACTGATTGGCCAAACGTGTATGAAAACACCCTCACCCGCCATGATTTAAAACACTGTAAACATTGTGTCAACTTGTTTCACAAGTATGAACAGTGATAAATAAACGGACGCTGAATTGCAGGCATTTGTAGCAAATGTAGCACTGTGAGTCATTGTCCTCCTTTCCGTTCTTTCAATTGCTTTTATATACGTCGACATTCTATGTCCATTATTGTGAATCTGCGAGACACAACAAAAACACAGCTATGAACACAGCGTCCTCCATCCTTCTGTTTTTAATGTTGTTCTTCTTTGTTTCTGTTCTTGAATGCCGCACACAAATAACGTCGCTGTCGACTGGTACTTCCTAGTACACACTGTCAGTGCGAATGCAACACTTTAAATGGTACTGGGAATTAGTTTGTACAAAATCATCTATCGGAAATACATTTCTACCAAAGAACCAATGATGTTACTCTTTCTGACAAGGTAGCAACTGAATACCTGTAGAATGTAGTTTCCTGGTTTAAAATCTGTGATGTCAAACCACTGGCAGTCAATATCGTGTCTGTACAAGTCCCAGCAGCCCACTGTGATGCCCTGCTCACCAAAGTAGTGCACTCGTAATGTTTCAAAACACCTGCAACAAGGTAAGCAACACCTCAGTGTAGATCCAAGCCAGTATTCCTGCTCAAGAACACTGGACTATTCTAAGATGAAGCCCACACAGAACGTGTTTTTTGCCATGATTTTTGCATTTCACTGTGCTTCTTTTCCATTGTTTTCTATTTATATTGCGATAAACAGATGTCTTTGGCTGTTACTTTCTCGCCTTATATCCTTGCAGCATCTTGGGTAACATGCTATCAAAAAATTAATTTTGCATCCGAAACTTCGGCAGCTGACTCTCTCTATGGTGTCGTTTGAGGCAATGACTTTGCAGGCAGTGTATGCACAAAGGCACCTCATGAAACTGATTTCGGACAGGCTCCTGATGATAGCTAATCAAATATTTAATTACTATAATACTGATTTCTGGCTAGCAATGACATAAAAAAAAAATTGTCAGAAGTATACATTTACACAAACACAACTTTCAAATTCCATCTTTATTTAACTGTACCAGAATGGGATGCACAGAATTGTGGGATATCAAAGGCAGCGAAGAATACATCTATAAAATATTGATTAGAAGAAGGTACCTTTGGAGACAGGAAGTATAGTAGAATTTGGATTTGGCTGTGCATTGATGCCTCCCTGCCTTGGAATGCTGCTTCTGAAGGCAGCATTTTAAAGCTTTCAGATGCAGCCAAGGTCATAGCTCAAATTTGAATAATGGGATTCGAATCTTTAAAGGAACACTACTTTTTTTTAAAAAATAGGCTCATTTTCCAACTCCCCTAGTGAGTTAAACAGTTTTTACTGTTTTCGAATCCATTCAACCGATCTCTGGGTCTGGTGGTAGCACACTTAGCTTAGCTTTGCATAGATCATTGAATTTGATTCGACTGTTAGCATCTCGCTTAAAAATCACCAAAGAGTTTATATATTTTTCCTATTTAAAACGTGACTGTTCTGTAGTAACATTGTGTACTAAGACCAACCGAAAAATAAAAGTTGTGCTTTTTCATTCCAGTTTGTGCATATTTTTTTTCTATTGATCCTGGCTTTTGTTCACACAGGGCTCATTCTAGGACCGACCCAGCAATGATACTAGGTCCCCATCCCGGGATAATTCCTGGGATCAATCACGGTACGTGTTTGCGTTCATACAGAAGGCACTCTGCCAATTTTTCTGGCTCAACACGCTGTGTGAAAGGGTCTATATTTAAGTACATACTTAACATGCATTCCTTCATTACTGGATAGTTGCAAACCTCAGCACTGTAATGAGCTACAAATGTCTGAGGCATTAAATTGGAAGTTTACAGTTGAGCAAAGTTTAATTAACTTGCTTATCTTAAATTGTATGCCGTGACATTAGTGGACCGGATAGACAAACTGACTACAGAAAAAGACCGTTAATAGATGATGGCTTTTTTATTGCCCCTTATGGCAATGCTGAGAATACATTTACAGTAGTAGCATTTATTTGTCTAGGATCCAAGATGGATTAATGCTATAAAAGTATTGTCAAATTTTATTTCCTGTTGAACAAGTAAACTCATCTAGTCACTACTGCACTTTCATAGTCTCATTCTGTGAATAATTATATTTTGACAACTATTCTATCTCAAAGTTTCAGGGAATTTCAGGGCATTTCAAGTCATGTGACTGTGGCATAATTTGTTTATAGACTACATTTAGCATTTTACTTCTGGTCATGTTAAAGGAGCATGTTAAAGGATTATTTGATATACTGAAAGTTTAAAAGAACAGCATTTATTTGAAAAATAAATATTTTGTGACATCTAAAAATGTTTTTACCGCCACGTTTGATCAGTTTTATGCATCTTTCCTCAGTAAAGGTATTTTAGACAATCATACTGACCTCAAACTTTTAAATGGTAGTGTGTACTTTACACATTCATAATTCACATTTTAGGCTAACATGGGATTTCACCCCTTACGAAAGAAAAATATATTTACCAATATATTTCTTAAAATATATTGTAATATATTATTTTCCCTTTTTATTTTCTAATATTTAATATATTTGAATATATTTAATAATATATTGATGATACATATATTATATAATATATTGCAAAATATACAAATAATTGCCGCTTTTAATATATTGCAATATATTGGAAAAATGTAAATATATATAAGAATATATGCCTAATATATTACATGATATTTTCCAATATATTGCAATATATTTTTGTTTCATAAGGGACAACAAATCAATCTGCAATTGGCCAGTCCCATAGTGCCTCTCTTACTCAAAAGTGATAGCATGCAGGCAGATCTGATGCCCTAACTGTCTGCACCCTTGTGATCCATCGTGCCCCCCACTATACGGATCTGCAGACAAACACCCACTGCAAGGGCTTAGCATGCAAAGTAGGCTAAATACAGTGCTTACCAGGTGTGAGTCAACTATGCTAATGCTTGAAGCACAAAGTTCTATACTATCACATACTATCTAGTAGCGGTTTAAGTGGATTATTGTCGCATAGGATAGAGTATTTTATTTAAGTGAATGTATTGCAGGGCTAAGAGGTGTTAGCATTATGCCCTGTTCTTACTGTTTTGGAAATGTATTGTTATGGTAATCAGTTTTATAAAAGACTTTAGATATTTGTCCACAGAAAGTTCAGCAGAAACACCAATCAATCGCACAATTATTATTATTATTATTTTTCAGATTTTCCCACATAATCAACACAGAAAATGTGGAAAGCGTACAGATTGGCTCTACTAATTGTTAATGCACTGCAGGTTAAAAACTGCCAAAACATGCTGTCACAAGATTTGTTTAAACGGCTTAAAACATAATTTTTAGATTTTGCAAACCCTTGCTCTGTGTCTCTGTAACTTTGACCTCTGTAAATACAGCTTTGCATGTGATGCTTGAGATGTGGATTCTGTGCAACCCCGCAATATTCACTTTATATTCACCTGAACTATTTATGTGTTGTATGTTATACAGCAGTTATCTTACTCTCAGGACACTGCTGGCATGTCCCAAACCCAGCTGTCTGCACACTACCATGGCCTCCCTTGACGTCCATCAGTCTCCACAGACCAAACCCTAGTCCCTCACCACTGCCTGTAGAGAGCAGCAGCTCAACCCTCCCTTCCAACCACGTTCGACCCCCTGTCAGGCGGATCTGTGATGGGTTACAGAGCAAGCATGTGAAAGAATTAAAAGACTTAAGGACCTTGACTTTGATCATTTAACCTGATAAGCAGTGCAGATTTAGGGCTGTGAGAACTTGATTTTACCTTGCATTGCATCACCTATTTGAATAAAAGCATCCTCATTTTAAGCGACAGATTTACAGATTTGGTGGTGCAATACTTTAGTTTGGATCGTCCTTGAAAAGCATTGTTAGTTTTCATAACTGAGCTAGGACAAACATTAACACAATGCACAAAAATGCACATACGTTATTTGCAAATGATGGCACTTTGATGAGAGCCTTGAAGGTTTTCTCTGTGTGGAATCTGAAGGCTGATACATCAGAGACAATTCTAGTTAAGTATATTAATTATCAAGTAAATGATAAAAGGTCAAATAAAAGGTCTCCTCCATGTGTTTGAGACAAATGTAATATTTTATATATTACTTAAAAAACACTTTAAGTACTTCTTTAATACCACAGCAAAAACTAGCACAACTAATAAAGTTTAAACCTTCTTGACAAATGATAAGTCAGTAATAAAATAAGAACAAATACACAAATTACAAGAATAGATAGATAAAATAGAACAAAGTTACAAATAAAGAAAAGGTCCCCGACCCGGGTTCAATTTGGTAATCAATTCCGGGACGTGGTTGCTTTCACACAGAAGGCGACCAGGCAATGTTACGGGAATATTGCGGGTCTGACATGCATTGTGAAAGGGGCTTAATAGTCATACACCGTACCCCACTCACCCCCCTTTAGGACCTTCACACCGGTCTTTGCCCTGCCCTTCAGACATGGTCACAGAAGGAGCATGGTCACTGGAAGTCATAATGCAGGTGTTTTTTGATTAATGTTGTTATTATCTTCATAAGTCCTCATTATTATAAATCAGTTATAAAAGTTAACTTTATCTGTTCATACACTGTATCCCAAAACAATATGAAATAAATTTCAATTTTTTTATATGCCGGATTCAGTGGTATTTTTCTATGCAGTTGCTATGGTGTTGCTAGGCGTTTGGTCTTTTGGATTTAAGCAAATCAATTAAATGATGAACAGTAAAAAAAGGATTGTTTGTAATTGTATTTTAAAGCATAGTCACCCATATAAGAGTGAATTTGTGAATATGTCAAAAACATTCGGCACAAAAACAAAACGGCAAAATGTCAACTATTTAATATTTTTCTATTTACATATTACCTAATTCTCTTTCATAGTTAATAATTATTAGACTTAAGAATCTGTGATCATCTGTGATCAGTGACATTTTTTTTTTTTTTCAAAATGGTGCTTATGCTATCTTTCTGTATCTTAAATACCACTTGGCTTGATATTTTGTTTTATAATGAAGTGGTCCAAGTAAATTTCAGCCAAAAGTAAATATGTATTTAACAACAGTTAAAGCCACTTTGTGATCAAAACAACATGGTCTGTTTGAAAGACCTAAAAAAATTAATTTTAAAACTTTTTGGCATCCTACTAACAAACAGCAGCAATTTGGCCATTTATAATTATATATTATATGGTTGTTACAAATGTTGCAGTTTAGATCAAATTAACATAACATTTGGTACATTTTACATGGGCACCTCAGAGCGGACGCAGACGGATCTTCTCCATTCAGTTTTCCTCCACCTGCATCTAAAACATATATCCAGAACAGGTATATTGGCTGTTGGGCATTTACAGGCTTTGAGATCAGTTTGAACACTTTATCATGTATGTGCATGTCTGTGGTCAAGAAGTCGTCCTGCAAGTCTTTCTGATGGTTAGGCCTGTATAAGATTTGGATATGTTTAACTAGTCAGATACAGTCTTCTAATAAAATTTCTTGCAGTATTCCATGAGTTTTTCACGAACGAGTCTGTCTCTTGCTCATCTAAATCTAAAGTCATCTCACATGAGGGTTTTGGATCTTTGTGGTAACAGCCAAACCACACTGTAAACTTTTACACAAGAACTTCCAAATGTCTGGTCAGAACGGTCCACAAAGTTTGCTGAACACCATGAGATCATTACCTGAAATCTGATTTTGGAACCTGAATCGCAACCTAAGGCTGAACTCCAAGCAAAGAAGTTATTATTCTTAGAGTAATTGATTTGAACAAACCCTAAAGATGATAAAATGAGTTATACTTAAAAGACAAAAATATCAGTAAATAACCTAAAAAGACATCAAAAACAGGAGAAAACAAAAAAACAAATGGCATTAAGTTTCAACAAAATTGCATTTCTTTGAATTAAACAGTGTGAATTACTTTGTGAAGTTCTTTCATTCTTCTTTTCAGCCTGTGTTTGTGAATTTGGATGTGAAATCAGTCATTTTCACCATTCCAGTAAACTCTGACACATCTGTAGTGAAACACAAAGTGCAGAGTTTGCCAGAGGCTCGTCTGAAACCCACTCATGTTCTCTGCATTCCTTCTACCTTCCGGACAAGAACACAGAGAAACCTGGCACTTAAACTGAGCAGGGGCACTTCTGCATGTACTATTCTCTTCTCTTTTCTTCTCTTCTCTTCTCTCCTGCATTTCAGTCTCTAATTCTCCAAAGTCTCATATCTCTACATCTGTCTCTTTCTCTGGTGTTGTGGTTCCAGCATACAAGTTGTTAATTTACATCAGAGCTAAGACTTTCATTCGAAGTACAGTGACATTGACTCTTTTATTCTTTGCATGTGGATGAGAAAGAGAGAGAGAAAATTGGAGGGGAAAAGGACCTGTCAAATGGAGAGAGAAGATGAAAAATGAAGTAGGACAAAACAGGTGAAGAGATAAAAGCAATGCATAAATGTTAGAGAAAGTAAATGCATTGTAAACAAGGTGTCTCACGGTTCTGTGTGGTGCAAGGTGGTTGTTTATTGATCCAGGACACTCTTGCTTTGATAAGAAACAGCCCACCTCTACTCAACATAGCTTAAAAATGCTTAGAAAAAAATGATGGACAACTAATCAAGTATGTTGAATCTTTAAGTACTGATCGAAAACACCATCTCAATAAGCATTTTGATATTTATCCTCTTTTGTAAGCAAGAGGGGAACAGTTGTTTTGAGAATAACCACAGGAAAAACACAACATCAGCAATAAAAACCAGTAAAATGTGCTTCTGATTCTGAATGGATCGCATGCATTTCTCAATCAGCATTAAAGCACTGCACATACAAGACATTTTAATGTATTAATCTGTCACAGAAAATACATCAGTAATACACCCTTTTAATTTAACTGAATTACCAGTTAGACACCTCCTCACCCGTGTAATAAACACTTCTCACCTCCAACTCAAATCAGCTGACAGCTGAGAAACAGCGACATCTCTTGGTCAGTAGCACATAGTGCATAGAATATGTAAATGCTCTTCAAAGCAAACATATGGTTTGACATCATTATATTAATATTAAAATAGAGATCATATGGAGCTTTAAAGACATTAGGACAAATATAAACATGTCATATCTTCAGTAGAGTCCAGTGGTTGTTTGTTTACTAAAGTAACTGGTTCCAACGGTCATGAAAAAGCGTGCCTACTTTTATAGTGACTTCTAAATGGTATAACTGAATAATACAAACAAATAATAATATAACCAATAGTTGAAACTTTTTTTTCTATTGAATCTCATCTGATTCCCGATCTAGTTTTAAATCATTCGCGCCATAGTTGCAAAGTACGCATATAATGACAAGCAACTCAGTTTATTTTCATTTATGTTCACTGTATTCTCAAGGTCATTGATTGAAACTCTTGTCTGCTCACAGTTAATTGCCATTCAGTGCAAAAATATAAGCGCTGTGTAGCAAAATTAGCCAAATATCCTGCCCCCTCCTCACATGCTTTTTTTTACGTGATTTTTCTTTAATGAGGGTTTGGAGAAAATCACATTCAAAAAGAAGTCGCTGATGCTGTAATTCAAGCAATGATAGCAATAGGTGTAGAGGCGTGGGATGACTTTTTTTCTTTATAAGGTAGCTTTTTTATTTTTCTTTCCTTTTTGTAATGTATTAATTATCACTTAAATGAAAAAATAAAATAAAAAAAACAAGTAGGCCTATAGTATATATAGTAGGCCTAGCCTACTAATACAAAGAGTAGACTATATTTGTTTCAATAGACAATATTTTAGTAGGCCATAAATATGTGGCTATGTTACAGCTCCCCTTTGAAGCTCTTGTGTTTTTCTCCTTTTCTATCTTTTCAATCCCATTCTGCTGGCGGGTGATTGGAGATGAGTTTTGCTCCTGCTTTGTTGAGGTTTGCTGACTTTTGTAAGATGTTTTTGCTTTGCAGATAAAATGGTAGTTTTAGTTTAATATGTTGCAGTTATTGGTAATAAATAATTGATAATAACTATTGATGATAATAAATTATCAAAACATAATGGGCTTGTTTTTGAAGCTGCGGTTGCTTATTTGTCTTGTGAGAGTTGGCAACAATGATTTGTGTCATTATTATAGAGCTCGCTCACACCTTGAATCATTTGAGGCAGTGATTCACTCATTTTTTTGTTGACTTTTTTGACATTTAAATTCACTGTATGCACTGGGTTGGGTAGTTAATGAAGACACATATTTGTTTAATGACATGGGTTAGACACAGGTATTACAATATGAAGGTGGTTTATGAGGACGCTTCCTGTATCCCTGTAATTCAAAAGGCTTTAAAAACATACAAAATTAAGTTTTTTTGATGTTGTTGTTGTTTTTTTAAATCTAAAAAAAGTTTTCTGTAGGTTTAGGTGTAGGATTTGTGTAGGATGATAGAAAATACAGTTTGCACAGTATAAAAACCATAACGCCTATGGTGTGTGTGTTTGTGTGTGAATAAATATATATATATTTTTGAAGTGTATCTGAAAATTTCTTTAAAATTATTCTGAGCTGCACCTTTCTTAAATGATGCATCAACAGTAAGATATGATTGACAGCTGTAAAGGCCTTAAGGGAATGCAAGCTCACACTGAAGTACCTGTCTTTTTGAAGTCTGTCATCTCGTTCTGTCTCAAACCTTTAAAAACAGCTTGATAAGTCATGCTGACAACAACTTTCCTCTTCATTCATCTCAATGTGAAATGTTGACTGCTGGTCTACAGAAACAGAGGTGTTGCTCTGCAGGACGTCATCTCACCCCAACCCGTAATTTAACAGCAGGCAGCGTTCCCTCTGATCGGCTTGTCTTCATTCCCCTCACACCACAGAGGGAAGAGCAAAGCTGCGGCTAAGAGCAGTCATTTGCTGCTGTCAGTCACTCTTCAGTTTTGTATACACTCATCTTCAGGCACAGAGATTTTTCAACCTCTGCTCTTGAGTGTTTTGACAACATTTTGTTGAAAGTGATTGTAACAATTAGTTTGTGCTGCTTCATAAAAAAATCTGTTGTGCTGAATAATTGTGTTACGGAAAAGAGCAGTGAAGACACATTTTTTATTATAATTTTTTTTTTTCAGATTCAGAAGAAAATGTTAGTTGTGTCTTTCTATGCAAGCTTTTCAACACAATACTAGGTTTTGTGTGGATTGTCAGCGCATTTCTATATAGTTGCTAGGGGTTTCATTACTGGACTCTGCCAGTAAACGGCCAACCCTCAATTCTCTGTGATGTTCTGATTGTTAGTTAGAATTATTTAAATATTTCAAAAGTTTTTTGTTTTAATTCTGATGGTTACGACTTAGGAAAGCTTAGGAAAATTAAAAATTCATTATCCAAAAAAAAATTAGAATATTCCATTTTGAGCTTGATTAGTTTGATTCATTTTGAGTATAAATACTGGGTACCTCTTGGGCTAGTTTAGAACATGCAACCACAATTATGGGAAAGACTACTGACTTGACAGTTGTCCAGAAGACAATAATCAACACCCTTCACAAGGAGGGTAAGCCACAGAAGGTCATTGCTGAAAGGGCTGGCTGTTCACAGAGTGCTGTATCAAAATATATTCATAGAAAGTTGACTGGAAGGAAAAAGTGTGGTAGGAAAAGGTGCACAAGCAACAGGGATAACCACAGCCTTGGGAAAATTGTCAGGAAAAGCAGATTCAAGAACTTGAGAGAGCTTCACAAGGAGTGGACTGATGCCAGATTCTGCGCATCAAGAGTCACCATGGTCAGATGTCTTCAGGAAAAGGGGTGTTTTGGGGAATATATAATAGAGGAATTGATTCCCATTGTAATGATTTTTAGAGTGAGTTAAGAACAACAAGGGGGGAAGTCGTGGCCTAATGGTTAGAGGGTTGGACTCCCAATCGAAGGGTTGTGGGTTCTAGTCTCGGGCCGGACGGAATTGTGGGTGGGGGTAGTGCATGTACAGTTCTCTCTCCACCTTCAAGAACACGACTTAGGTGCCATTGAGCAAGGCATCGAACCCCCAACTGGCCCCCGGGCGCCACAGCATAAATGGCTGCCCACTGCTCCGGGTGTGTGCTCACAGTCTGTGTGTGTGCATTTCGGATGGGTTAAATGCAGAGCACAAATTCTGAGTATGGGTCACCATACTTGGCTGAATGTCACTTCACTTTCACTTTCAACACCATCCAGTAGGCGAAAAATAGGCGAAAAATTGCTTCCTTGATAGCACAGCTCTATTCAACAAGCTGCATAATTTGAGACATCAGTTACGTCCAATGCACTAATGATCCATAAAGGGGTACAAGCCAAAGCACTTAGAGTAAGAGGTTTGATATCGCGTAGTCATGTCAAACACTAAATGATTTCGGTTTGTGTCTGGTGGCATTTGATTGAAGATAATTGTTAAAATTCTGCATGAATTTCCAGTCGGTCTTGTATTAAATATGTTGTGATTTCATAAAATTGTGATTTAAAACATTATATTTCAGTGTCCTTACAGAAAACACATTTTTTAAAAGAAACCAGAGCAGTAAAATGTCATTATTGAAGCATATTTACACATACATGTGAGGCAGTGGTGTTCTTTCTCTGGTTGATAAAGCTGCACGCGCTGAATATGACATTCAGTATGTCATTCACATGCACTGTGCTGCATACTTAACAGGCAGTTTACCTCATGAGTGAGTATTTCAGAAGGAGGGTCAATGTCACTTCTGTGGCTTCCACTATAAAATCAGCCACGCATGCTGTCTTAAGTGGCTGATGAACAACATCTCTGTGTGGAGGTCTGACTGGTGTGTGTCAGAGTGTAATCATGGAGGGATGTGTGGCCGTGGAGTCTCAGCAGAGTGTGATGCGCTGATGGAGTCGAAATTTTAAAAAGACGATGAACGATGTGATGGAGCCCCACTGAATCACCTGACAGGAGAGTGATAAGGTGATAAACCACACAAGGAGTGGTATTGTTATGAGTGGTGATCAGGATAATTATATGCAGCTGTTCTGAGTGGTTTTTAATGGTGTTTTGATTGGTTGCTTATCAAGTCAAAATGGCCAAGTTTCTGTGATATTCTGGTCTGATAGATGGCTAGGGTCCTTTCAATGTAACTCCATGGTTTTTTTTTTTCTTTGATGAAAAGAGTAATTGTCATGATGCTTTCCTGAGCATTTCCTGAGAAAAAGGGAGATGAAAAGGCTGAATGAGACAGAGAAAAAGGAAATCCATGTGTAATATCCACCGCTGTTATTCCCACATCCAGTGTTTTTGTTGAAAGATCTGTCATTTTCAGTTACCCATACAGTTACACAGATAGAGGGCAGCTACAGCATTATAATTAACACCACCGTGCTCAAATGACCGTCCTCATCTGCTTTTGATTGTGGGTATTTTTTCTGTGTTTGGGTAAATCACTCGCCATTCATTGTTTGGAATAGGCATAGCATGGGAATCACATACAGATGCTGAATATGACTGCAGATCAATTGGTCCATTTATCAACAGCGAGTAGTATTTAGACACTGCCAAGGCTGCGGTCTTAAGGATTGCAGTAATTACTCACTGTCAGCTCTCAGCCAGGTGATTAGCACTGAAAAACAATGGGCCTGCTTTTGAGTTTTCAGTTTTTTTCAGTTTCCAGTCCCTTGAGGAAGCCTATTGTTCCTCAGGAGGAACAGTGTACAAAGAATGACAGAGATAAATAGTAATGCATTGATTTTTATCATCATCCAGATCTCCTGAAAAGCCACATGTGCTGCTATCCTTCAAGAAAATGTCACATCGTAGCTGGGTATGTTTTGATCGTTTTTGATTAATTTGCTCTAGAATCTACTGTCTTTCCAAAGATTTGACACCTTTTGAAACTTTAACACTCAACCCGTAGCTTAAAAGCCTCATGCAACTTTTTTAATGACTATATTGTGGTTCAAACTTCAAACTTTCACTTTTCTCCCAATTTGACAGACAAGTTTTGAATCTGGGTCTCTAACCAACCAATACAATTTTTTTTAAAATGAATATTAAGCAGATGAATATGTGGCTCCCTTTACATGAGTTATTCTATATCACATTGTGATTGGATTGCTAAAGCATGTGGTCTGTGATTTTGATCAAATTTAGAACTTTATTTAATGCAATCTCATTTCTCTCTTTTTCTGTCCTTTTCTTTACTTTAAAATCCTGGTTAATATCTTTACAGAGGGTTCTTAAAAAGAGGAAATGCAAGAAATTACAGAAGGCATGTTCAATTATCAATCAGTTTTTTTTTTTCTTTTATTTTTTCTTTCTGTAAATGAATGAAATGTACCCTTTCTGTTAATATGTAAATGGAGATTATTATTTTGCCGAGGTAAATGCAGTCGGTTCTCTATCCGATCACACTTGACACAAATTAAAATGAAGGTGTAAATTCTTACAGCTAAAAATATTCATATTTGCTAGTTAAGTTTATATTTGTATCTGATCTGTTTACCAATCATACCAATCTATGTGCATGTGTGTGTGTATATATATATATATAACCAAATGCAACAAGGAAAGTCACAGCTAAGCCTGTGAATACTCTCCATCTAGCATTTATTTCAAAATTTTTCTTCAAAATGTTTTTAAATTTTAGTTTTGCAATATTTTTTTCATTCAGAAATGTAAATTAATTTTAACAGAAATGGTTATTGTTTTATCTTTTCACTTTCAATGACAAACCTGACTAAACATACTTGTATATTAAATAAATATGGCCCCTAGGTGGCGATATAGTTTACTGGGTGATTAATGATGCACCTCTCTGTCTCTCTCGTTCGCTCTCTTTCTCCCTCCGTTTGAATAGTTTGGCAGAAATAGTGTGAGAATTACAGCTAAACTGTGTTTATTCCCATGAGACAATCACATTGTGTGCCTGTTCATTATTCACTGTGCCACAACACGCAGACATTTGAGTCCAACTCAATTACACCAGATAGTCATTTAGAGAGATCAGTATGGACATAACTGAAAGAACAAACCAAAAAATGCATTTCTCATTTTCTTTTTCTATGGGTTTATAACTTATCCTTTGATGGTAATAAATTTTTGACTGCATGCTTTTGTAATGTGTAAATTACTGCTACGCTGTCTCTTTAAAAGGCAGGACTGTGCATCTGCACCTCCACTCCCTCTCTCATCCTGTAGATGATGTCACTGTGGCTTCCCTTAGACCTTGGACAAATGATGTGGGTCTCTGTTTGGCGTTCCTCCTCTTTCCCACCCCTCTCTCTCTTTCTCTCTCTTTCTCTCCCCCAGTGTCTCCATCTCATACTCCACTGCTGTCTTCATCAACAGAGGGACAACAGCTGAGGAAACTTGATAGCACTCCATCCCCTTCTCTTCTCCTCTTCCCTTTTTCTTAATCTCCTCTTCTTTTCTTCTCTCTATCCCTCTCTCATTCTCCAGCAGCGATGTAGTTCTCTCTCAAACTTTAACAGCTGTTTGGCAATGAAGTCTTGACTCATATCCATCACGTGTGGACTTCCATGGATTCGTTCCCTGCTTCTTTTTGAGATATTTCCAGAGCCGCCTCTCTTCATTCATCTTCTGTTTACCTTGTCGTGTTGGTGTGTATTTGGACCATGGCCATGAAGGAAACCATACTTCCTATTAGTGAGGTGTCGAGTCCGTACCCGGAGATTGTGGAACTCAACGTTGGTGGCCAGGTGTACGTCACCAAGCGCTCCACCCTAGTCAGCGTACCTGACACCACCCTCCACACCATGTTCACGCGGTGCAGCCCGCACGAGTTGCCCCGCGACAGCCGAGGACGCTTCTTCATTGACCGTGATGGGTTCTTGTTCCGATACGTGCTGGACTTCCTACGGGACCGCCAGCTCGTGCTACCAGAACACTTCCCGGAGCGGGAACGTCTTCAGCGTGAGGCCGAGCACTTCCAGTTAGGGGAACTGCTTAGACTTTTGGGCCCACGTGTATCTAAGCAAGGCTCGCTCAATGACGAAGGCTGCCAGAGCGACATTGAGGAAAGTTCGCAGAGTAGCGAGTTGGTGACTCGAACTGGAAACTGTGCCATCACCTACGCGTCTTCCTCTTCCACCCTGGACAAGAGGTCTGGGTTTATTACAATAGGTTATCGGGGATCCTACACAATGGTGAGGGATAACCAAGCTGATGCTAAGTTTCGCCGTGTGGCACGGATCATGGTCTGCGGGCGGATCGCCCTGGCAAAGGAAGTGTTCGGAGACACTCTAAATGAAAGTCGAGACCCAGACCGTCCACCAGAGAAGTATACCTCCCGCTTCTACCTGAAGTTCACCTACCTGGAGCAAGCGTTCGACAGGTTGAGTGAGGCTGGGTTCCAGATGGTGGCCTGCAACTCAAGTGGGACAGCTGCATTCGTTAACCAGTACAGAGACGACAAGATCTGGAGCAGCTACACGGAGTACATCTTCTTCAGTAAGTGACAGAGCAGTCTGTGCTGCACTTTAATTTCCTTTTCATGTAGCCGAGTGTTCCCAACCTTGTTCCCAAAGGATATGTCATGTTTCACAACCTCCTTCAATCTTTTCCCCACCAAAAAAAGAAAGCATGCACTTTATTTTATGTGTGCATGCATGCATTTTATTTTGTCGCTTGTGTGAAACAGGTTTCTGAAAATTTTAGAAAATTCAATTGAAGCATGCTTGAAGATAAAATATTTGGACAGTTTGTGTATTATTAACATCTTAAATTATTTAATTTTTTAATGAAGAAATGCAGACATTGCAAGACCTGGAAGAATGAATAACTGGCAATAAATAATTGCACACTTGATCATTTGAATAAGATTTTATTAGGAAAAAACAAGGACTCCTGCTGTTTTTTTTTTTTTTCAGTTGACAAAAGTTATTTTTACATGCAGCTAGAAAAGGCTCACATTTTAGTTCAGATAACTTTATAACAGCTTATAGTTTTCTCTAAAATCAAGTGCACTTGATACTCCTTGGATAATCTTTTTATTCCAAGTCTTCTCTTTCGCTATTCAACTGCATTCTCTTTTTCTCTCATTTAGCGTGTCTCACAATCACACTCTTTTTTTTCTCTCTTTTAACCCTGACTGCCCACACATGCTCTTTCTCCTGCTAGCTCCTCTTAAGTATGTTGCAACTTTGATGCTGTAATTCATCGCAGTACATGTAAATGTATGTCATAACTGGGACAGCTAGTGCCTCGGACCTGACGTACTGAATAGAGAGAATAGTAACACTAGGCAATCCCACATACCAGTTGTGTCCAATCATAATGAAGCCTAATGGATCAAAGCCATTGTTAATTAGAGTTGGATTAAATGATTGCAGATTAGTTCATTCTTATTGGCTGCCTCAGGTTTGTCATTCTTAAATTCTACAGACAAGTGCTAATCCACTGCAGGCTGATTCTTTCACACTGCAGTGACTGTGAGTTCACTTAGGTGTCAACCAAAACGCAGTGCTGCATTTGGTTTCTTACTGAGCTGATGTGATTGTGGTGGACTGAACCGTTTGCAAGCTGGTTTGGTTGATTTGTGATTTGATTGGTGGTTGGTTAATGGTGGTTTTTAGTCTTTCACTGAATTGTAATACTCCTTGAAACTGCTTGAAACATTTAAGTTTGTTTTAGAGGGTTTTGTGCATGTGCACATTTAAGCTGAGATAAGGCATAGCTGCGTGGACAAGTAGAGAAGTGTGAAAACATGCTGATAAGGAAGGAAAAAAAAGGACCATCTAGGAGGAAGAAAAATCTCACTTTGGTAGACTTTAGCGAGGTAATGGAACTTCAAGAGCTAATCCTACCGCTGCATGTTGCAGATAATGAGGCTGTGTGTGTGTGTGTGTGAGAGAGAGAAAGAAAGAATGACTTGTCTGACTGTATTTGTCTTTCACTGTGTTTCCTATTAGGTGATGTGTGCTCTGTAAAGCTGCTCAATACTTTATTGACAGTTGTTTAAAAGTGATGTGTGCATTTGTTTTGATGTTAAATTCTTTATTCTATTCTATGTGCAGACATATTCCAAATTTTTAATTGGGATATTTAAGTGAGAGTTCTTTTCAGTTTTCCTATTCTTATATTCTTACATATCCTTTCCCTCAAATCTGGAACATGGTTATGTTATTGTGTAGAGACAAAAATATAAGTATTATTTAAACTAGGCTGCCCATGCAACCCAGATGAGATGAGAAAACAGCATTTTTTTTTACTTTGGGACTTTAGGATTGTCTAATGTTTAAAATTTTATTTTAAAATCAAGCTGCATTTAAGTGCACATTTTGGTGCATTTACACTCTTAGAAATGAAGCATGGGTGTAGTTAAATTTAAATACTAGTTTTATGGTAAAATTACTAAAAGTATTATGTTTATATAGTAAAAATAAGCAAGTTTCATTGCATTAAATTAATAGTATAATATTTCAAGTCTACAAAATGTCACAGATTTAAACCAACTTAACCAGATCATTTTAAACCTACTAGCAGTTGAAGATTGTCCCAAAGCGCTTTCCGTACTTGCAATTTCGCACATGCACGGGAGGAAGCAAGGAGCATCCATTTTTTTTTACATCTGCCCTTGGCCAACTTTTTTAAATCCGTTATCATCCATAAATTATTCGGTAAGTAGAATGTTTTTTTAGTAATATATTTTACAATTGCACATTTGTGAAATGTTTTTGTGTGCCTAGACGTATACTTTGTTGATAGTTTAAAACGATTTCTTGCTAGCTTAATTAACACAGAATTAGCCTGTATCCTTGTCATAGTTAAGTGTTTGAAGTGGTCATTAAATTACCGAAATATTAGAATTATGTGTAGTTATTTTAGTTTAGTTTAGGTGTGTTGTAATTTAGCTTTAAACAATGCGCTTTATCTTTTTATTGATAATTAACATTAGCCTAATATAGCACATGGCATAGCCATGTTCTTTTTTTAATGTTTTTTTTTTATTTTTTTAGCTACAGTTTTAAACTAGTATTGTTCTTGTTTTGTTTTGCATACACTGTACCCATCATGAGATGAGCCAGTCAGTGGCTCAAATATAATTGCTATAGATTTGGAAGGGATTCTATATAATTAACACTTTCATGTCTTTTTTTTTAGGCTCTGAATGTGGAGGTGCAAACAGTGTCCTGAAAGTGAATCTACAAGGTACCAATTACTAAAACACTATAAATTAATCCATGGCCATTAGGGTCAGGGACACTCCAGATATCCATGCACATATTATGAATGCCTATGCTCATTCAAAACATGGAATGCACTTAAAACTTATTTGAGTTGATGTCATGTTGATGTTTTACATTTAAGGACTACAGAACAAGTAATATTGAAAAATAAGAAAAACCAACAGGTAATCAAAAGTAAAATGGAAGGAACCTTTGCCTATAGAAGACAGGAAGTTGTTGGAAGATATGCCCTTCATAGCAGAGTTCAAAAACAGATGGCCAGGCCTGTTTTCTGAGAGCCAGGTAAAGTATTATTCATCATCTGTATTTAATTTAAATACGTGGAATTAATGTCTAAATACTGTATTTGGGTATAAAACAAATGAGCACATATTCAATTGACAAAGGTTTGGAGGCAATGTGGTAAGAATCCATGCAAGTGGTTGTTCTACTCTATATTACAATGCACATTACACATACATCCATATAAATTGGTTACAGATACATTGAACCACCAACTAAAAACATTTAGCCAAAAGCAAACTTATGTTCCCTCTACACCAGGGGTGTCACACTCAAGTTTCAGAGAGGGCAAAAATTAAGAAATGGTACTGAGTGCCAAACAGTCTCATAGTGCTATCTTAATATTATTATTATGAACACGCCAGCTCCACTTTTAAGGCAAACTGGATATAATTGTACCACGGCCAGATGTAGCCCACAGAGTTTGAGTTTGACATGCCTTATCTACACCATATGTGATCGTTTTAAATATATTTGTTTTAACTTAAGAGACTCATAGTGAATTTTTGTTTTAATACAGGTTATTGCAGAATTCACCCTCATCACCACTAAACCCTTATGTCCCGACTGGATCATTACTATAGCCAGCTATTGAGGGTATTCAAAAAGAAGTGGGGGACAGCAAGACGTGATATCGACGTAATCATTGCAGAAATGGACATGGTATGTGTTTTGGGTGTATTGGGCTCCGACCCCTGGGGGTTTAAAATTTACTCTAAACATAATTATGCCTTTTTATATATATATATATTATGGTCTTTAACCTTTCTATGGAAAGATAAATTATTTGCGAATACAAATACTACACTATTTACAAATATGATTTGCTATCCACGAATACAAAATTCTATGATTTGTACAAACAGATGTAGTTCTGTAAATTTTTTTAATTTATAAAAAGGATACTTTATATTTTGTGCACATTTATCATGAAATGTCAGTTGAACATCTGCAACTCTTCTTGTGAATTGTTGAATCTGCTTTTCTGAATTGCCTGATGCAATTTCTCATTCGTCCATTCAATTACGTTTATTTTAGTTCAAACTGAACAGTATTGCCTCCTTCAAGGTGTCAATGGTATAAGCTTGAGCTATTTATGTAAAATGTGGCTCGCTAAATGTGTCAGGCAATTGACAAATGCAGATTAAACACCACAAACTGAACTGCAGATTTACAACTGACATTTCATGAAAATTGCACAAATCAATTAATTAAAAGCATGGTAGAATAAGGTCGTAATAGATTTGTCAATGTGATAATGGCAGTTTCCTCAAATAAAATGTTCAAAATCAGTTGTTGGTTTTCCACAGAATCCCAGTGTTGAAGTACGACGGACATGCATCCTAAAGGCGTTGTGCGTCTACTTAAATGGAAAGTCTGACAGCCTTATTAAGGACTACTGGGTAAGTCGCATTCTTTGTCAATCATAAACAAATTGATACAGAAAAATATGTATTTTTATGTTTTCATTTCACAAACCTGTGAACTGAAATGTGTTGTAGGCTCAGAACATGCATGTTATGCTATATTGATTTTTGCCAATGTTGGCAATATCAAATTTTCAAAAACAAATATGATGATTGATCAACCAAAAACATAATGGACAACAATTTCTACATTAATGTATAGCATTTTGTAAAGTTAAGCCAAAGAAAAAAAAAATCTGTCTTATTTAAACACAGGCAAAATAATAAGCAAATATACTTCTTGGGAATGTGTTCTCTAATTGTAAACTTAACATCTTTTGGGTTTGTTTCTAGTGTCATAGATGCATAATTAATAATGGGTCTCTTTCTTTGTCATAGGCTACTGAGGATATTGGTATTGATGCAATGATGGAAATGGAGAGACTGGCTTTGGGTGTCTACATTGTTCGACATGATGGAGCAGATGCTTCAGATCCACCTGAGGATGTTGGCGTCGTCATTGAAGGCTGTACAGTGCTGCGAGATCTGAGAGAGGTTGCAAATGGATGTGCAGTCCTGTTTGGCTTGATCTACTGTTTAAACTGAGCTATCCCAAGGAGCTCCGATACACATTCGAATTTCTTCAGAAAGTGTTCATGGAATTGGATGGGAAAAAGCTCTCCACTAAAGTGCAAGGTCCTCAAAAACAAACTGCATGAGTAAAATCACCTGCACCAGACAAGACTGGACCCGGCTTTGGACACTTTAGTTGTGTTGACTGTCACTTTATTTTTGGACTGCTGCTTGACAAAATAAAGCTATAATCAATGATGGTTTGTAATAAGCAGACAGGACTGCAGTTGGTCAGTTGCAATTTAACCTCCCTCCATATAGAAAACAAGGATTTGCCTCTTTAGTTTTAATTTCAGTAGGCAACACCTGTTAGACATTGTTGACGTCAAAGTTCCAATTTACTATAAAGCTATATTGGGATTGAACATTATCAGATGGTGAAGATTCACAAACAAGTTTTATATTTTTGAATTATTATTTATATTGGTCTATTTGCATTTTATACGTGGATTTATGTTGGTGTCTTCAATTGTATTTTTACACTTTGTATTTGTATGTAAGTTTTGCTTACGTATTTGTAATAATTTTATCAGTCATGATTAGGGATGCACCGAATGTTCGGCAACCGAAATTATTCGGCCGAAAATAGCCAAAAAAGCACTTTCGGTGTTCGGCCGAATAAGTAAAAAGGCCGAATAAATTTTGCCGAACAATGACGTTTTTAATGACGCAATCAAATAACCCGCGTAGAGTGATAGGCGCGCGCTTTATGCAGCAAACATGTCAGCAGTGTGGAAACACTTTAAAAAGTGTCAGATAAAGATGCAAAAACGGCCGTTTGCAAACATTGTTCTGGATTTGGGAAAGCCGCTAGGTGATGGAGACTGTCAGGTGATGCACAGCGCAGGAGATGAAAACAGCTCAGAGAGTAAACTGGCTCGTACTACAGATGAGCCGCGCACAGTCTCGCTGTCTGACATGTTCGATGAGATCCTCCAAGAGAATAACCCATTTGCAAGACAGAGGACAAGCTCGACTGCTCAACAGTTATATGGGCAGTGTTGTGCCTGAACGCGTTCATTGAACCATAGTTCATGAACTCGTTCATATTTTGGGCGAACGTGAACTGAACGTGCTGTATTACTGCCTGATGAACGTTACTGTCAACTCGTTCATTCTGGTGTCTGTGAACGGCACGCTCTCTGAGGTTAACTTCGTTCAATAGGGTGCCAGATTTCTATAGAGCCTTCCTGGCGAAAGCCCGGCTAAAACACACCGTAAACAGGTCTTAATATGTAGCGAAAAAACACCCAATCTGGCAACACCAGCCACCAGTGGCGCACAGTCGTCCGCCGCATGCGCGACGCGTCATCAAAAAAAAAAGGCGACAGCAGCATGTAGCAAGAAGGTGTATGATCATTTAAAATAATTTTTTATGATGTTTATGACAATGTCGGTGAGAATGGGAGACAAAGCATTAAAGCAACAATGGGGAAATGCTGTCCCCTCAATCCTAATTTTAAACCCTGGTTGGATAAGGATTCAAAATTGGATATTATATGAAGATGAAATCTGACGCATAGCTTCATTGTTAAAACTGATAAAATAATTGCTGTCTGTGATTCTATATGGGCTGTGGCAATAATCAAGGCCGCTTTCCTGACCTGGCGCAGATGGCACGCAGGTAGGCTCTTTGTATGGGAAATTAATTTAAGATTTTATTTATATTTTGGATTATGGTAACACTTTATAAGTAGTTTCTATTTTTAACTTTAACTAACAATGAAAAACCCTTATTAAAAGCATTTATTAATCTTAATGTTAACATTTACTAATACAGTATTAAAATTAAGTATCACATTTGTAATTTCTGAATTAAAAAGTATCAAAAGTGGTAGGCCTATTTGTTAAAATTGTTAATGCACTTATACTAACATGAACTAAATATTTTTTATTATCTTACATTAACGAAGATTAATAAATACCATAACAAATGTATTGCTCATTGTTAGTTAATGCAATAACGTTAACAAACATTATAAAGTGTTACTACCTATATTTTATATGTATTTTGTGAAAATTCTGAACTATTTTCAGTGTAGTAAAATAGTAGGCCTACACTGGGTTTCAACCATTTCATTATCTTGAAGACATTGTTCGTTTTGAAATGAGCAACTGTCAGAAAACTGCAATAAAATGTTCAACTATTCTGCAGGTACTCGTCTGCTCCATGCACAAGCACCAACAGTGAGAGACTGTTTAGTGCTGCATCTCATGTCCATACCTGCAAACTCAGAAGGCCTGAAAAAGGTGACAGATTGGCAAAATAAATTGAAAAAATGCGAAACACCGCGTTCGGTATTCGGCCTTCGGCCTTCGGCCAAGCATTTCATTATTATTCGGCTTCGGCTTCGGCCAAGAATTTCATTTCGGTGCATCCCTAGTCATGATAATACCAGATATATTAATGTACCGTGAAGGTCAACATTACTTTTTGACTTAATTATATTTCAAAACCAAAGGTGAATAAAGTTAATTAAAGTGACTTGAGTAGATTTCTTTTTAAACCGAGCAAGTATAATCAACACAAATGGATAACATTAGCTTATTTCTGTTTAATAGATATAACTTAATCAGGTAATGTTAGTTCAAGCTATAGTCATTAAATTCAAGACAATAATTTACATTTATTCAAAATAATTGTGTAATGTACCATTTAATTAACACCGTTATGAACGATTTAGTTAAAACATTATGTTACAATTAATTGTATATTACCTTTTCCATTTAAGCAACTAAGTTTTGTGGGACCGGTTGACATAACTTTATTAATTAAATACAACATTTCATTTCTTAGAGTGTATTTTAAATTTGATTTGATGTATCTATCAAACTTCAATGTATTATTTTGATGTTTTTGTTCTTTGCTATAGTTGTATTCTTATAGAGCAGAAAGCAGAATCATTCATACATATTACAATTCACAATTTAACGTTAGTTTTTTGTAAACTGAAGCAATCTCAATTAGATATCAGATTGTAAAACAGGTTTCATATAGGTGGAGCTGGGGATGGAGGAGTTAGTTAGATGTGGTGTGCAGCCTGCAATAGAAGAGGGGCTGAATGAATAGGGATTTAAATAGACTGCTGTGATAGGTGTCAAAACTGGATTGGTCCACATCAGGAACATCTGACTGTCAGCTGATGCAAGTTTGACTGACGTGGCTTACCTGAACTAACCTGATGCTTGGTTTGTATATAATTTTTACATCTATATTATATATATTTTGCAATATATGCTTTTATGCTATATATTTTACAATTATATACTAAATGTTTATTTTAATAGAAGTATTATAATATATGTTATATACATGGACTAAATTGTACTAAATGTAATTTAGTGGAATAATTACCCTATTTTATTTTTTATTTGGATGAATGTCATTTTTTCAATGTGGGTAAACTGATTGGATTGTGACAAGTGAACGCTACATACGAAGAATTGCACTTGCGAGTTTGCTAAAACAATGTCTGAACAGCTGTTTGGCTGTTGGTTAGCCATACTATAAAACACGGACTCCAGCAGGACAAGGAAAAGTTGTAGCAGAGGAAGAGCAAATTTCTGCATTTTAATGAAAGATTATGTAGGCAAATATTTTTTCTTTGAAATAACATGCATTGGAATCATTCACAATAAGACTAGGAACAGAGTAAACAGTCTTCATTTTAATTGTAGCCTTTTTGACAGTTTAGTTAACTTCAGTGAAAGACATTCCCTGTGTTTGTGGACTCACACTGGTATGATGGAGATGATCTATGTTTTAATATTGACCAGTGCTCAGATTAGCTGTGGGCAGAATTTGATCATGCATGTTTGTGCTTGTCAGTATGTTCGTGTGTGGGTGTGCTGTCAATGCACGTGTTTCTCTGCACATCCTCAAGCGGCTCTGCTGTTGAGTTGTGAGTCTGTCTGAACTCACTCAGAGGACACAAATAAATGTATGTCGTCTGTCTGACCTCGATCTCTTGGTGTCCTCCAAACCTCTGGATGAAGGAGCTGGAGCCAGTCAGTCATCTCATGAACCGCTGCTCAAAAGAAAGTAAACAAGCTCGAAAGAAAATTGCTATGTTCTGTTTTCATCTTTCTCTTTGATTTTTCATTATGACCAAACTCCACAGGCTGACAAAAAAAAAACTGAAATGTAATATTTTTGTCTGATTCATGTAATTTGGTGCCTCAGCACAGGAAACTGTAGAAAATACTGTCATTTTGGGATGCTGACATCTGAGCGTTAACTGACAGCGTTAACAGCGTTATCAGAACAGCGTGACATCCAGTCACAGAGAGCTGGTTAGATCAATGTGAAGGAAGCAAGGAGACGGGAGAATGAGCAGGTCAAGGTCGAATATATACATCTGACCCGCATTAATATTTATACAAACTGAATCACATATTCAGCAAATATTAGTAGTTTAAACAGCTGTAAAGAGATTGTGAGAGACATATGAAGTGAAAGCAGAGTTGGGATGGATGTACCGTTACAATCTGATGCTCAGCAAAACTACAACACATTGATAGTCTTGACAGACATTTTGACATTTAATGGTTCATGCAAAAAAAAAAAAAAAAAAATCATGTTATTCCAAAACTGTATGATTTTCTTGCTTTTGAAAATGTTTTAAATGTCAGTAGCGTACTGAAATAATCTGTTAGTAATCAGAAGAAAGGCCTTCATGTAAAGACTTTTACAAAGGAATTTTAGGAGAAACAGCTGAAGAGGTTTTCTCCCCCTTAACTATCATTTACAATCCCATTTCAAAATATCAATAACATGACATTTTTGTAAAGACATTCTCACAACTTTGTGCATTAAATATTTTAAAGCATTTAAACTTAAGTTTGTTTAAAAAAAATAATTTATATCTCTTTTATATATATATTTATGACTCCTTCCTTAAATTACTAATTGTATATCTTGTTGTCATTGCTCACTTCTTGGTTGATTTGGATAAATGCATCTGCCAAGTGGATACATTTTAATGTAAAGATGTACCCATTTTACTTATCAAACTGAATTGTCTAACAAAATAATAATCCACTGTATAATTCCAAAAACTGATTATTTCATGTTTAACAACCATTTAAAAATATATCAGTCACTATGTCCATCTTGATTAATAGGCATATAATATAATGTAATTAGAAGCCTAGAAAGCCCACCAGAGCTCCATGACGGCCGCTCATTTGTCTTTGTCACAGCACAGGGTTGTTGTGGTGTGTAAACACTGATGATGTTCTGTCATTGTGTTTGGATAGTTCGAATGGTTTTGTCACCTCATGTAAACAAATTATTGCTGGGGATGAGAGATTACAGTCACTAAATTACTTGAGCATGAATTGATACTGTGAAAGGACAACAAAGAAAAAGAATAGCTGCATATTCATTAACAGGATGAGAGTTTTTGTTGTTCTGTGTTTTATTGGCTTTATTTATTTAAGCTATTTTCTATCTCAAAAAAAAAAAAAGATAAGTGTTATAACTATACACTCACTGGCCACTTTATTATGTACACCTTGCTAGTACCGGGTGGGACCCCCTTTTGCCTTCAGAACTGCCTCAATTCTTCATTCCTCAGAGATTTTGGTCCATATTGACATGATAGCATCACACACTCGTTGCAGATTTGTTGGCTGCACATCCATGATGCGAATCTCCCGTTCCAGCCCATTCCAAAGCTGCTCTACTGGATTGAGATCTGGTGACTGTGGAGGCCATTTAAATACAGTGAACTCATTGTTTAAGAAACCAGTCTGAGATGATTTGAGCTTTTTGGCATGGTGCATTATCCTGCTGGAAGAAGCCATCAGAGGATGGTTACACTGTAGTAATAAAGGGATGGACATGGTCAGCAACAATACTCAGGTTGGCTGTGGCATTTAAACGATGCTCAATTGGCACTAAGGGGCCCAAAGTGTGCCAAGAAAACATCAGCCACACCAATACAACTCCTCCAGCAGCCTGAACTGTTGAGACAAGGCAGGATGGATCTATGCTTTCATGTTCTTTACGCCAAATTCTGACCCTACCATCTGAATGTCGTAGCAGAAATTGAGATTCATCAAACCAGGCAACATTTTTCCAGTCTTCTGTTGTCCAATTTATATATATATATATATATATATATATATATATATATATATATATATATATATATACAGTATATATATATACATATATATATATATACAGTATTGTTCAAAATAATAGCAGTACAATGTGACTAACCAGAATAATCAAGGTTTTTAGTATATTTTTTATTGCTACGTGGCAAACAAGTTACCAGTAGGTTCAGTAGATTGTCAGAAAACAAACAAGACCCAGCATTCATGATATGCACGCTCTTAAGGCTGTGCAATTGGGCAATTAGTTGAAAGGGGTGTGTTCAAAAAAATAGCAGTGTCTACCTTTGACTGTACAAACTCAAAACTATTTTGTACAAACATTTTTTTTTTCTGGGATTTAGCAATCCTGTGAATCACTAAACTAATATTTAGTTGTATGACCACAGTTTTTTAAAACTGCTTGACATCTGTGTGGCGTGGAGTCAACCAACTTGTGGCACCTCTCAGCTGTTATTCCACTCCATGATTCTTTAACAACATTCCACAATTCATTCACATTTCTTGGTTTTGCTTCAGAAACAGCATTTTTGATATCACCCCACAAGTTCTCAATTGGATTAAGGTCTGGAGATTGGGCTGGCCACTCCATAACATTATTTTTTTTGGGTTTGGAACCAAGACTTTGCCCGTTTACTAGTGTGTTTTGGATCATTGTCTTGTTGAAACAACCATTTCAAGGGCATGTCCTCTTCAGCATAGGGCAACATGACCTCTTCAAGTATTTTAACATATGCAAACTGATCCATGATCCCTGGTATGCGATAAATAGGCCCAACACCATAGTAGGAGAAACATGCCCATATCATGATGCTTGCACCTCCATGCTTCACTGTCTTCACTGTGTACTGTGGCTTGAATTCAGAGTTTGGGGGTCCTCTCACAAACTGCCTGTGGCCCTTGGACCCAAAAAGAACAATTTTACTCTCATCAGTCCACAAAATGTTCCTCCATTTAGGCCAGTTGATGTGTTCTTTGGCAAATTGTAACCTCTTCTGCACATGCCTTTTTTTTAACAGAGGGACTTTGCGGGGGATTCTTGAAAATAGATTAGCTTCACACAGACGTCTTCTAACTGTCACAGTACTTACAGGTAACTCCAGACTGTCTTTGATCATCCTGGAGGTGATCATTGGCTGAGCCTTTGCCATTCTGGTTATTCTTCTATCCATTTTGATGGTTGTCTTCTGTTTTCTTCCACGTCTCTCTGGTTTTGCTCTCCATTTTAAGGCATTGGAGATCATTTTAGCTGAACAGCCTATCATTTTTTGCACCTCTTTATAGGTTTTCCCCTCTCTAATCAACTTTTTAATCAAAGTACGCTGTTCTTCTGAACAATGTCTTGAACGACCCATTTTCCTCAGCTTTCAAATGCATGTTCAACAAGTGTTGGCTTCATCCTTAAATAGGGGCCACCTGATTCACACCTGTTTCTTCACAAAATTGATGACCTCAGTGATTGAATGCCACACTGCTATTTTTTTGAACACACCCCTTTCAACTAATTCAACTAATTGCCCAATTGCACAGCCTTAAGAGCGTGCATATCATGAATGCTGGGTCTCATTTGTTTTCTGAGAATCTACTGAACCTACTGGTAACTTGTTTGCCACGTAGCAATAAAAAAATATACAAAAAACCTTGATTATTCTGGTTAGTCACATTGTACTGCTATTATTTTGAACAATACTGTATATATATATATATATATATATATATATATATATATTTTTTTTTTTTTTTTTTTTTTTTTTTTTTTTTTTTTACAATTATTATAAAAACACGTCCCAAGGAGTCATCACAGGACAGTTTGATATTTGAAATGATAAAATATACAGAAGGAGTAAACATATTCACTTAATAATAATTATAAATCACAATTTTAATTGTTTCTTGTGGTTAATACTTTCTTGGAATAGTGATTTTACATCTCAAAATGTGACTTTATTTTCCACAAGTTGTGAATTTAGTTTTCCTGTAATTCCCCATAGGACTTTACAGCAATTTATTTTCTTTCTTTTTTTTGTTGCAATTTTATTTAATGCAACTGCTAATTTAAAATGGTAATTCTCATAATTCCACCTTAATATTTCACAATGGAACTTTTTTATTTAAAATTAAATTCTCATTTTAAATTTCACCTTAAAATTATTAAAAAAAGAATTATGCTCTAAGATGAAAACAGGTTTCTATGGAAAACAGACTTCCAGTAAAGTTTTTACAGTTCAAACCACTGAACTCAGAGCAGATACAGTCTCTTTTATCTAGCTGTTTGAGAAAACCCACTCAAGTTTCATCCATCTCTGGTGAACTCTCTCTCCATTTCTAACCCTCAGAGTGAATAAGAATATTCAGAATGAAAGAAATTGAAAAAGAAAGAGCTCTGACAAAAGAGCAGATGATAAGGTAAGCCCTGCTGCCCTGCAGGTGAGGAACTGTGTTCTTCTCTATGGAGGAGCCATAAATGGCCTTAAAAGAACATTGTGCCATAAAAATCAGTGTTCTCTTGCATGATCACTGTATCTTTGGAAAAGTCACTGTAAGGAGTAAAGACATTTTATTCTGTATGCACACTGAAGGAGTGTTGATGGATTCTTCACACAAATCAACACCTTTTTGTAGAAAATACAGAACTACATTTCTGTGTTTTCTTTTCTTTAGTTATGTATATGAGCTGTGGAAAGTGTGTGAGTGGTGCTTCCCTGTTCTAAAGTCGCCACTGTGACAATGAGAGGCCATAGGATAGGCCACATGGCTGCGTGGTTACCAGGATGTTCTGAATGGTTGCGATGGTGTTGCTCGGTAGTTTCTGGGTGTTCTGGTTTCTTTACTTCTCAAATATGTTTAATTACTTGGGTCTCTAGATATTAAATTGTTCTGCAGTTTTTATAGTCTGCGATGTGAAATCCATTTGTCTTATCAGTTTGAGAAGTAACTCTGCAAATTTTAGGTATTATTGTTTTTTATAGTACATATTATGAGATGTTATATACTGAACTTTAATGCTTAGCAGGGTTTCCGTGGGTCTTAAAAAAGTCTTGATTCACACAAATTAAAGCCTTAAAAAGGTCTTACATTGGAGCAGAAAGTTGTGGCATTAAATATGGCATTCACTGTAAAAAATTTTAATGAAAAATTAAATTCCATTTCAAATATCCTCGAATAAAGATTTGTAAAGAGATGCAAAATAAAGATATGTGTTGCTAGTACAACTCATTGTGTGTTCCATAGACATTTATAATAAGAGAACATATTGGTGAATTGCATCCCCTTCCATTTATTCCTTAAATTGTTGATTTATTTCATCATATTTTTCACCTTTAAAATTGGTAACTAATGATATTTTACACTGTGCATCATACCTAACAATTGCACTGCAATGTATGCGCTACTACTCATTTAACATTTAACAGCCATTTAAAAAACAGTCACAATGTCCATCTTGATTTATAGGCATGTAATATAATGTAATGTAATGTAAACTATAATTATAAAAGCTCCAATACAGCTGCAACCCTTCACAAACAGTGATATGAAATTCTAGCAGCGCAAATCAACAAAAGTAATGCCTGTTTTACACAAACGTTTTTTTATGCACCATCATTGCCCAGACAAAATATTTTATCTCTATGCATCATACCAAACTGTTGCACTGTAATGCACAGCTTTTTGTGCTTTTACAGACTCAGGACAGAGTGTGTTAGAGCTGTTCTGGGGGATGCAGGTTTGTGTCATGTCCTTATCTCATTTCCCATATCCTCCACTTTCCTGTCTTCCTCTACTATCCTTTCAATTAAAAGCAAAATCCCATAAATGACAATGAGAAAATAGGTTTTTATAAAAAAGGAAATGTAGCCGAGCTCCTCCTGCTGGTTCTAATTAAATGAACAGAGATAAGAAGGCAACGCCTCTCTTTCAGCCCACTGGCTAAATTGTAAAAAGCTTCTGGAAAGCAATAAATTTGCTCAATTGAAGTCATTTGGGGAATAATAGGAACCTCACACAGAGCGAAGGACAGTCTTCACCTGCCGTTTAGCTCTAATCTGTTTTGTAAGTTCACTATATGAAACGTTCACAATCACTTCAGTGGTCAAGACTTAAAAACATTCTCAAAATGATAATGAAATGTCATTCCAGTGGAAAGTTACTGCCACAAATCTCACAAAGGAACATTTTCTTTGCGGGTAGAAGATATGCCAGGAGCATGGTTCATTTATCAGACTACAGCAGGCCTCTATCTGGTCTCTAAGTGAAGAAGAACCAGGCTGTTGAAACATATGTGAGCTATCTGAGCTGCTAGATATGGCTGCTATCTTTTCTTTGGAAATACTGAATCGTTGTATGTTCTTGTCAAGGTGAAGAATGAGATGTAATTCTGACTCAACCAGGCCTTGCTTTTTTGGGGGGTGTTTTGTGGATTTTGCAACTGGAGGTTTGCAAGGTAAAATTCTGCACAGATATTTATTTAAAACTAAATATCTGCATTATTTATATAAAAAAAAAAATGTTCTTTCACTTTAAACTTGTCATTTACTGGCTCTCATCACAAATTGCAAAACGTTGATGGAGAGAATGTCCTCAGACAAACAAATTGACAAAATATGGACTGTTCAATGCTGTGATTTGACTGTAAACTCACTGGCAAATTGTTAAATTTGTTAAAAAAAAAAAAAAAAAGTTAAATTCTACAACACTATTAAAGATAAAGGTTCTTTACTGGCATCTTTGCTTTCATGGAAAACATTTAAAATCAATGGACAAAAGGTTCTTTATATTGGAAAAAGGTTTATTTATTTATTTATTTATTTCTTTAGGTTCTTCAGGTTCTTCTCGTTGCAAAAAAATAAAAAAATAAATAAAAAAAGAACATTTATTTTAAAGAGTGAAGTAGTTTTATGACCAAAGCTTATCTAGTGTATACACTTGCAAGACTAGTGTTATACAAGTTTCAAACCTGTTTGAAATCAGACTAGTTTTCAAGTATGCATGCTGTCCTCTCTTTTAATGAGAGAGTACAAGAGAACAAAAAAAAACTAAAAATAGCCGCAAGTGGCGATCATCATGGTCTAAGCACAACCCAGCGGGCAAGAGATGTTAAAAAAGACAAAAACATGACATGACATTGATTTTATTTAAATTGAATGTCAAACATATTGGCCTATATATACATTAAACCAATTGCAGTGTGGGATTAACTTCCTATTTCCACCCAATTACCACTGGAAGAAGTTGACATGCAAACTGAATTTAAAATGATGTTACAGCATCGTCATCGATGACAAATCATTGACGTCACATTGAAATCAAAGTGCCCACTGGGAAACGCCTTGTGTAGAGGATGCAGTTATGTTATAATGGCCATGTCTCTTTTCAAAAGTCGTCATCAGATTGGTTGAATTAGGGTAGAAGAAGAAAATCTGTACAAAAACAATGCACCTTGGGTGCTTGGATCCCTAATAAACATCTGATAAACAAAAAATCTGTGGTGTTGTGTTGTGCTGTATAAGCATGCACCTCCACACTGCTTAAAACAAGATGCTGTGATTCTGAAAGAGACGTGATTGGGTTTTGCAGTCTTGTAGAGGGCACTAAGCTTTAGTGTCATCTCCTCAGCCTGAAACTTCAACTTTTTAAGATCTTTCAAGATTTATTTCGAGATTTACTACTGAGCTATTGCTCAACACTATCTAATGCCTATCTTCAAACTAACCAGTTGTGGTCTGCTTGACCCCTCGAGACCATTTCAAACCATGTTCGATGGCATTTTCAACAGACAGGCAGTCAGAACCATATTATCTTGACTTTACATGCAAGTCATGTAAGTGGCCATGGAGCATCTGCAGTTTTTCAATACATTTTTCTGGCATTTTTGTCCACAATTATTACAGACATTGCCTAGAGCAATTTCAAAGTCCTTCTGTTTTTTCATTAATTGTTGATTGTAAATTTGTTCTGCGGACTCTGAAATGTTGTCCCGATGGTGATCAATTAGATTTGAGTCCTTGTTAATTCCCTCTTCATTTCTGTGTGAAGTCATGGGGGTGGATCAAATGATGGTGGAGTTGTGTTTCCGGTTGTGTTCCTGGTTTTTCATCTTTCTTGTTTTCAGTCTTTCTTGAAGCTGACATTAAATCGGTTTGGCCGCAAGCCTAAGACAAAACACCATAAGAAAAATAAGTTATTTTGATGTTTGCTGTTGTTGTTGTTGTTTCTTTAAATGTGTTTATTGTGGGATCTAAGCTCAATATTTAATTATTATTAATATTTACATTTTACATAATTGTTTTATGCATTTGGCAGATGTTTTTATCCACTTTATTTCCTGTCTAGAGGGTTGGAAACATTTACATTGAAATGTGTTTCAAAGTTTCTCTAAAACTGATGTTTAAAATTTAGTTGGATAATTTCTTTTCCTTATTGAAATAACATATAATCTACTGTGGCAAATTGAGCAGTGTGATTTCAATATGGCAAAATATGTAAAAAAAAAAAAAAAAATGGTTTAGTAGATTTTTTATTATTTTTGCCTTATTTGACTCACTTGACATAAATCTGAACAAAACTATAGTATAGTATAGTATAGTATAGTATAGTATAATATAGTACAATATAGTATAGTATAGTATATTATAGTATAGTACAATATAGTATAGTACAGTATAGTACAATATAGTACAGTATAGTATAGTATAATATAGTACAATATAGTATAGTATAGTATAGTACAGTACAATATAGTATAGTATAGTATAATATAGTACAATATAGTATAGTATAGTATAATATAGTACAATATAGTATAATATAGTATAGTACAATATAGTACAGTATAATATAGTACAATATAGTATAGTATAGTATAGTATAGTATAGTATAGTATAGTACAGTATAGTATAGTATAGTATAGTATAGTACAATATAGTACAGTATAGTACAGTATAGTATAGTATAGTACAATATAGTATAGTATAGTATAGTATAGTATAGTATAGTATAGTATAAAGAGTAGATCTACATTTTGAACAAGTTTAATGATTTAGACCAGTAAATTAAATGCTTTTAACATTTACCACATGAATGTCTTGGAGTATTTAATCTTTGATGTGTAACCTTTGACATCCTCAAAAGATATGGGGAGCATTTTATCCTCCTTTAAGGTGGATGATCCTGTTTATGTTTGCATCATCTCGATGTACAATGATATAATGAGTTGCTTTTTTTTTTTAATCATTGTTTTTTCCTTGCTGTTGGATCAGAACCCATCTGTGCGTGAGTGAACAAAAATGTCATCATATTATGTCCTTATCAGGCCAATAGAGCCATTGCAATGTACTGTTATAAAAAGAACGTGAAAACAAGATGCTGTAGTTGTATTATTTACACTTTGTACCATCATGCTTAGTGAGGCAGATGAAACTGAAAAAGTAAATCACGGGCATCTATGTCAACCAAAATATCAGAATATCAGAAATAAACGCTTCTCTCCTTTGAGGTCTGCAAGAGAAAATGAGAGTTAGAGTAGAGAGAGGATGGAGAGATTTCTGTGAAGTGGTTGTGGTGGAAACATGAGCACACACAATATGTTTACAATGTTTTCATGCTAATTATTTCTAGGACACGGTTCGGCCCCCAGAGAAACCGATGCTTGTGAGGACATCTGCTGCTTCTCTGTACAGGTTATGAAGTTAATTGTAGTGAGGTTTAACAAAAACCTTAACTTGGTATAACCAAGAACAATGACTATAAAGATACTTTAATATTAACAATGTAGCATTCATACCAACAGATGATAACTTTTAGTTTATTATAAGCACACGCTGCAGTTTATCTTTGCTTTAATTGCGCAAGCTCTTTAAAGCAGGATGGATTCTGATTGGCTGTCCATGTTTTTACTGTTCATCAGCTGAAAAAAATATAATTCTGTAAGTTTTCAATTGCATTATCATTATAGCTATGGCATGGACTATGCTATTATTTTACATTTAGGTTACCCTGTAGCTTATAAAAGTTAACCTACAGTGTTAGTTGTCACTACCATGAAGCTGGGATATTTTGGGTGGTTGTTACAGTGTTACTATGCAGTTTCCAAAGCGTTTCTAAATGTTTTTAGCATGTTGCTATGGAGTTTTTTGGGGTATTTGTGGCCTGTTGTTTAAACTGTTCAGAGTATTAAATTTAGACTTGAAAAAATATTTTCTGCAAAATTTGAAGACGGTTACATAGCTGGGTCTGATCTGAATCCAGAAAGTAAGATTACCACTTGGTTAACTGCTAGTTAGTCAAACTAGTTCTTAAGACACAGTCTTAAGAAAGTGACTGTGATTATGCAACTGGCCCCTGGTAGCAGCTATGTGCAAATGTGGTTACTTAGCAGCACAAATGGTGCCGGATGAGTTGAGCTCCAATTTTTAAATCTAGTTTTAGAGGGTTGTTTAAATCCTCATGCCTTATCCATTTCATACAGAAATAGTGATACATATTTGCCTTGCCATTTTAGCAGAAGAGAGTGGACATTTTATTGAATGGAATTTTAATAACCATATATTTAGTTACAGTTCTTCTGGCATTATCAGCTTCACAAAGACATCTAGATAAAGCACAGTCTATTTCCTGCTTCCAGTGGAACACAATCTGATTGGCTCGTTTTATCACACTCATCGCGATTATATCATAACCTACGCCAATCTATTGCATTATCACCACCTAAACATATTTCTGTAAGTGCGAGTCAGTCCTGAAGGTTACTTTCTGTAGTTCTCATGCCCTGATGTTTGGCCTCAAGCTGACAGCTAGACTCTTGTAATCCTGTGTTACCTCCTGTAGGATTACGGCTTCATTGAAATCCCTATCAGATTTTTGCTTCCTTTCTATCTTTTTCCATTCCTTCTGCAGAAATGTTCTGTGCATCTCAATGATATATCAGCATTGTGTTCGACTTGTCAGTTATTTTCCCCCCTTGTCTCTTTCTCTCTCCAATAATCCATTCTCCCCAGGCAAAGGTCAGGGTGCGTTCAGTTTTAGCGGCCTTGTACCGCCGAGAAATGCTAAACAGATGAGCGCAGGGAGGGGAGAGTTTCATTCCTCGACTCTGAAATCTTCCAGCAATTGCTAAAAGTTTGTGTGGCATCCCTGGAATGCTTCTACATTGCACATTTGTGGGAGTGTATATATATATATATATATATATATATATATATATATATATATATATACATACACACGTTCACACATTTTATTGCTACAGTATTGAATTATGCAAGTTTTCATTTTGAGCTGCAACAATATAATAAATATTGCTAGATTCTGGTGGGACTGTTCTGTTCTATCTCCATGATTTAAAAAAAGAGCAACTTCACTCAACATATTGGAATAACTGTCCATTATGAGAGCTGAATGAGATGTCAGAATCTTTTTCAAAAGTGGCTCGTGTCTCTGCCAAAGCTAATTGGTCTTTATTTCATGAAGGGCAGAATGAGGGATACACCTGTGTCTCTCTGTCAACAGCTTTCTGACAGCTGGGAGGATAATTAACATTTCCTGCAGTCATTATCCAGCCTTAATGTGTGTGGTTTCACATTAGTACAAGAAGCATTTGGCATATTTGTTTAGTTTTTATGATTCATATTTTTATGATAGTTATATATACAATGGGTCTAGAAAATAATCACCCCCTTTACAATAATAGCATTCTGTTGCTTTGCAGCCTGAAATGAATATGTTTCAGCTTTTGTTTTATCCAGCTTTAATTACTCAGTGCAACATCTTAATGAAAGATATAACACCAACATGTCCAAAAAATAAAGAAAAAGAAAGAAAAATGATCTCCCCCTTTTGTCAGTATTTTGTTGAACCACCTTTTGCTTTAAAATAAAAATGGTGTCCATTTTCATCTCAGGCTGCAAAGCAACAAAATGTGATTGTTTTAAAGGGGGTGAATCTTTTCTATACCCACTGTGTGTAGATAAGTTATGATGCAAGTATTTTATTTCCTGATTAAGCAACATCTAGTTCAGGCTCTACAAGACAAGCGCTTACTAGAATTATTAGAATTAAGTTTCCATAGAAGTAACGTGTTACGCATATGTTGTTGAATTAAATATTAATTTAAATATTTAAATCATTAACTGCTTCAAAATGCATGCTGTTAACAAAATCATTACTGAAACATAAATATACATACATAATAAAACATAAATAATATATATATATATATATATATATATATATATATATATATATATATATATATATATATATATATATATATATATATATATATATATATATATATATCCATATCTATGGACATAGGCAACAGGGATAGGCAACTGAGGTTAGTTGTCACACTTTTTATTCCAATATTCCAATGCATGTTTCTTTGGGTTTGTTTATTTTTGAAAAAAACAATGTCTTTATGGACATAAACCTTAAAATCTTGGCTACAAATGCTTTTGGACATTTATTTTATTATATATATTATATATATATTATATATATATATGTAAATATATAGTGTATATAATTACAGGCCTATAGGCTTTTTAAAAGTGTTACTGCCTCTTTTATAGAGAACTGGATTGCTCATGATGTCATAAAAAGTGAAGCCAACACACTGCCATATTGGTATTTGCAAACATTCAGTTAAATTAATAGAAAACTGTACAATTTAAATAAGAAAACTGCAAATGTTTCAGCAATGATTTTGTTAACAGCATGCATTTTGAAGCAGTAAATGATTTAAACATTTAAATTAATAATTAATTCAACAACATATGCGTAACACGTTACTCCTATGGAAACTTAATTCTAATAATTCTAGTAAGCGCTTGTCTTGTAGAGCCTGAACTAGATGTTGCTTAATCAGGAAATAAAATACTTGCATCATAACTTATTCATAGAAATATCAATGACTTCCAGCATAGTAAACTTTACATTTTAATACAATTTAGTGCAATATAGTAAAAGAGGCTTGTATTGTAATATTAGAGTACATTTAAATCCATTTCTGCTACTAAACTTGTATAAATGCTTCCTCAAATAACACAATTGTATGTTATGGGACAGCAGTTTTAGTATTTTACCTCTTCCTCCATGATTTATCAGTCTGACCTCCATATGTCACAGCTCATGGCCTGGTTTGGAGATGTTTTACGATGGGATGTTTTTTCGGCTGTAGAGCCGGATCAGTTAGTGCCTCTGCTTATTTATGTGCACTTATGCATTTCATTAACCCAATGACAGTTTGGTGTAGACTGTATTTAATCAAAGGAGGGAAGCTATTACTCTTTTCCTTTGGGCCAGGGCCACACATGGGAAAGACACACTAGTAAGAGCTAATCTGTGGATCTACATGTGTAATTGTTTTTCAAGTATGATGGGAAGTCTGTGTGTGTGATTTAAAGCCATTCATTAGCCCGGCTAGCTCGTTTGCTGCAGGCCCTGATGGTCATTGCTGTTGTAAAGATTAGGAAGCAACAGGAGCAAGTAGGATGAACAGACTGTTAAAATGGCTCCATCTCGTCACATGTGATGTGATCAGCTCACCGTATTTTATTCAATGGCAGGATATTCGTTTTAAAACACCCAATCACACAGAATGATTTCACAACAGGCCGTTCAACCTAAAATGGCCAAAAACGGAGGATGTTCTGGAACGTTCCAGGCCTCTAGACAGCGCTCATGCTAATTCAGAACGGCAGGGGAGAGTAGTGTTGAGTTCAATAAGGTCACGCTGCACCTGACACCCATTGACCTCAGCAAATGGATACGGCGCTGCTTCAGATGCGCCGCTTGCAATTTACAGCATGAAGGTTGCATGTGGTTCTCTGACGGTCGATTATGGTGAAAATTGGGTTTTTGTCTTATCCCAGTCAGTGGGTTTACTCAACAGGCTCAGTTTTATAACATCTTTTTAATCTAAATATCATTTCATCGTTTCTGAAGAAAATGTGAGAGGTTGCTAGGTAGTTTAAAGTGATTACTTATAGACCCAAAACAAAAGAGATTGTCTTAAAGAGTACCTTTTCTTACTTTACTGTAGTAAACAATTGCACACACACACACACATATATATAATAGAAAACAAGTCTGCAATGAGTAAAGTAGTGTCATGTAAGCTTATATAATAAGCCAAATAATCTTCCCCCTCATACCCTCATTCTACCTTCTTTTGATGACCTGAGTCCCTCGTTTGGGGTTTAAGTTCTGTCTGCTGGCATAATGTTGATTTATTGAAATATTGTGTATTTAAACATATCAACAAATTAATTTATGCCTTTAAAAAAGTTGGTTGAGTTTATCTAAACTGAATTTATACATTTCAGTTTTACATGTATTGAGCAGTTAGTATTATGCCACCTTGTTCAGTTTCCCAAAGGTCTGCTGGTCTGGGTCTGTTTCCAGCCAATGGTTATGTGTCCTGTTCCCAGAGGGTCTCCTTCAATGATCCGTGTCCTGAAAAGCGACTGATGGACTCTTTGTTTTCAGCTTCGCCTGCATTTCCATGTTTAATCACCAATTAGCAGCTCCTCTGCATCACATTAAGAGACTTGCTGAAGCGTGCAGTTACAGCTGGCTCTTGATTCTCTGCAAAAAATTGTATTTCTTCATTATGACCTACAGAGATAATAGACAAGAGATTAGATGGAGTTAGTTGAGTTACTTGTGTTGGCCATTTGTAAAGCTTAGTTTTTTATATCAAAATAAGCAAAAAAAGAATATATACATAGACAGTAATGGAGACTTCTTATGGGAAAGTTAAGACATTGTTACTTGTCTTAATCTGTACACTGTAAACTGCTTTCTTATCCTCTGAGCATATCTCTCATGTGTGCAATCACCAATGAATACCTGATATTGCACTGAAATGCAGTTAGTTACCATTAATGGACCACAATTCCATGTTTTTGACCTGTCCCATCTTATGTATTCTTGTATGGGAAAGGCAGTCCTATAATGCAAGGTAACAATTTTAATGAAAAAAGTTAATTCAAGATAACAGATGAAGAAAATGAATTCAGTCCAAACATATTGAGAAAAGCAGTTTTATTTAGGCCCAAGTAAACCATTTTTTGTGTATTTTATGCTGGTTCCATCTTGTCATTAGCTTGCAACATGCAAACAGCAAGCTCTGTTGAAAATCAGTTGTGATGCTACATATCTTGAATGCTCATAAATTGGTCACTAACAATGTTACATTTCGTTTAGGATGCAATGTAGAACTTTAAATGGATAGTTCACCTTTGAAGTTGTTCAAACCTATATGAGTTAAAACTTAAGAAGATATTTTGAAGAACATTGGTCTGTGCCGTGCAGTTGGATTTTTTTTCTTGTTGCAAGCCTACATTTAGTTTGATAGTTTAGTTTAAAAAGCAAGTCCTGATGCGATTTTTTGCTTATCAAGTTAACTTTTTTTTTAAAGGATGTTTGGATATTTTTGCAGTGTATGCATAACAAAACTAATAAAAAGAGTAGAAGCAATGGATATTTTGTGATTTAGTGCAAACGCTAACACAAAGGAGCTAAGCATTTCATCAGTTCAGTCTGTGGGACTTTGACATTGGCCTCTAGGGGTTTCTATTGTCTTATCAGCTAATTTTTCTTTATTTATCCACCAGGACCTGCGTGCAAGTCAGCATCCCCTAAACTGGAGCGTGAGGAGCCCAAGCCTGAGAAACTGCTGGATAAGGCAAGTGAGAGCGGAGCCTCATTGAACGAGCTCTCCACATCCAGCTCTGAGACCCACTCTGAGGCCACGTCTCCCCAGGACGGGGGTCCCATCCTGGTGTCACGCGGTGAGGTTGTTGGGGGCTCGCTGGCTCCATGCGGTGCCCTACACTCCGTATCTCGACCTCCGAGCACTCTTACTCTGGGCCGACCGCCCAAGAAAGGATCTTCGGTGCAGTGGATGGAGATGCCGGATAAGAGGCGGAACAGCGAGCTGTTCCAGTCCCTCACTAGCGGGGTTGGTCCGAGGGAAGGTGTGGGAAGCGGTCTTACCCGGAGGAAGACTCTGGAGAGGCCCAGCGTGGAGGAGGAAATGAAAGAGTGCATCCAAGATTTCAGAAAAATCAAGATCCCTCCGGCGTTCCCAGAGCGCAAACGGCAGTGGCAGTCAGAACTGCTTCAGAAATACGGCCTATAAAGAAAACTCAGGATAGGCCACTGGGATAAACTATCGAACCGATTCACACTAGCAGAATAGATTGCCCAACAGACTTTAAAGCCCTCAAAGGCCTTGATTCATAACGAGAAACCAAACAACTGAGTATCAGAAAAGAGAATAAAAGAACTTGAGCCAACGAAACGTTCCACTTTGCTCTGTTTTTGTTCAGATTGACAGCACCATTCATATCTTTGAACTATACTTTAAAAATCTACCGAAAAGTGTTGATGGAGAATGTTTCAATGAAAAGCCATTCCATCTAGAGTCATCTAAACAAACCTTTCTGTTGTCCAGAAGGTCTGCAAATAGGGCTCATAGTATATCTCTATAAACTATTAACTATACATTCATCAAATTGCAGTTAATCACATATATATCAGCATTTTCTAAAAAAAAAAAAAAAAAACCATTTTGCAGCCAAGTCTATATCAGTCCTGAGCTGTTCGCATAGGACACTTCCATATATTGCTTAATTTTTTATTTATGTTCACAAATTATAGATGGATGTCTTTGCATCATTTCTTGTGTCATATCTGTTTTTGGTTTTTGTTTTCATTATGTGTCACATTCAAAAATGTTTTAAGTCTTGTGCCACATTAAATGTGTTCATTTATTGGAATAAATTATATTATATGGATGTTAAACTGACAGCCATAATTCTATACAATATATTTAAATATATAAACATACAGCTGTACTTTTGCTGAGAATCATTAAGCCAGGATTGGAAGGTACGATGAACAAGTAGCACATAATCTAAAATCCTAACTGGAATATAAGAGGATATGGAGATTTTATATTAGCAGCGTAAAATGAGGACAGATATATAATATAATGGATAAATTATCTTCTCATTCCATCCCTTCAAATGACCTAATTGTTGCATTTATATAATGGGCTGCAATGTACATCATCTACACACTGGTTTTTCTCTGTGTGAGGTTTCTCTGACTTATGCCTAGAAACTGTCCATTGTCTGGACTGCTTTTACTATGAATTTTTGTTTTGTGCCATTCGTTTTCTAAAATGTTTGTGTGTGTGCTTCTGTCCATAATTGTGCACACATATTTCTTAATGTAAATTTCTATAGAGCCATTTGTGACAGAAATGAGGATTTGGAATCACACAAAAAATGTGGAAAAGAAGGAAGTGTGTTGCTACAAATTATTCATATTAATCCTAGATTTGGTTCCAGAGCTGGATTATGAAGAAGGCCAGGAGTTAAGCTCCAAAGATACATGTCCACGGTTGGTTCCCCTACGGTTTGTCTCAGTGCGAAACCTTAATGTGAAAAAATCTTTAAGAATTGATCTTTTTGACACGTTTGAGTTTGAGCCTAGCCAGATTTCTTTTTAAATGAGAATTAGCTATGGCAGTGAGCCAGTAGCTTAATCCACGTGCTGAAAATGGTTCCAAGATATTGTTTATAGCAGGGCATCATTCCAGACTCTGGGAATGATCTTTCCATCTGCCGTCGGCTGCATATCAAATGTCAGCGAGCATTCACAGTGCATTCTCCATAAAGACTTGTGTCTGAGAGATATTAGATGATTGCCCTCTAATTGATGTGTATGGAGTCCTACGCACGTTTAAAGCACAACATGCTGTAAATGCCGGTTTGAGATATGTTATGGTCTCAATCCAGGACACAGGTTTGAAAAGCACAAGGCACAGTTGACACTGTTATCCTAGAACTATAATGTTTAAATCAGGACTTAGTGTTAGTCTACTGTGAAGACTGAAATGCTCCAAAATTTGTGAAGACATTTGTTGTTATATCTATTGATTTGCCTCGGTGTCCCGTAATAAAAGTGTCATGTTATAATAGGCGATTTAATGTGTGTTTTGTCTACTTTATTTCATTCAGAGTCATATTTTGGGATATATATTTTAATATATTTTATTTATTATATATTTATATACATATTAGATATTTTGTTATTTTACTACAATATTTACCTTCCAGCACTTTTATTCTATTTGAACTCAAGAAAAGGTCAATAATACCAGGCTTTTTCAGACATGACATTTGATTTTTTTTTTGAGAAAACAAAACATGTCCCTGCATTCATCCTCCAAGTCATTTTGGGCTTGATTTTCATTAAGGCAGTTGCATTCAATGGCCTTTTTCCAGAATAGTCACACATTTTAGCTAGCTAGTGCTTAGCAGCTGTCAAAGCTCCACCTTACACATAATGTAATGTTTGTTTCTCATTTCATCCAGTGTTTCTGCATTTCCCAGGGCCTCTCCACTTGAATTGTGCATTAACGCATGCTTTTTCATTCCGGGATTTATTTATTGATTTAGAGTTGTCTGTTTTGTAATATTTTACAAGTATATATTAGTTTTATATAATAGTTTTCTTGGCAACACTGTGGTGGTAAGAAAAGTACATCTCTTCTGTAAATTTAAGGCTGGCCGCACACTATAGATGATTTTAAGGCCGATTTTAAGCTTAATTTGCACCCCTGAATGATCGGAGGGTGTGGCCCAATTTGAAGCTTGTCAATTATTTTTGTCCAAAAAATAAGGATTATTTAACTGCGCCCAATCGAGACTGAAAATATCAAATCGTAAATATCAAACATGATGGATGGATGCAGTTCACTGGACTTCTATTGGACTATTGAATATTACCATCCATTCACACATCTGAATTGTAAGGAAGAACAGATCTATCTAAATCTGCAGTCGGTTTGGATCAGCTAGAAACCAGCTGCCAACTTCTAAAACACTTTGAGCTTCCAGCAGGGATTCCTTCAACAAAGACTTCATGGCATTTCACCTGCATGTCTCAGATGGCTGGTAAGTCCTCAAGAGCACAATTATTCTGAGAAGAAGCAGCCAGTTTTATTATTCATATGAGTGGAGACTTCATTTAGGTTGAGTCTTAACTTTATCATCCGAGGCTTTTCTCTTCAGCTCGATCTAATCATTTCAGACATCTGAAATGATGCTTTTCATGGAGGCGCGGACAGTTTTAGTCATGTAATCAGTCAGGCAGATCGCACATAGTTTATTCATATCTGTCAAAATGACGTCCGTCTTATTTTTGGAATACAGTGTGTAATCAGGATTTACTGTGAGTCATCGTCCTTGTCATTTCTGAAGCTCATTCCTGGAAGTGTTTCTGCAGATCAGATTGACTTTCTCTGAAAAAAAGCTACACAACTGTGCTATTTTGCCATGTAGAAGTCATATGCAGATGGGTAGTTGATGTGAAGATTTTTACAGGTTAGTATGATCCACTTAACCCTGCAGGTAGATGGTACAATTTTTCACCATTCATTCAAAAGTAGTCGAAAGTGTCAAACTAAATACATATTTTAAAGATTAGTCATGCCAGGAAAACTTATAATTAAAAAAAAAAAAAACAGTTTAAGACAGCTCAGTCCAATGGATAAAATGTCTTGAGAAAAAATAATACTGTATCTCAAAATCTTTGGAAATTAAAAGGACAAGCAAATGCCGTGACACACATCAGTATATTCCATTTCATCAATATCAGCCATATACGAGCTCACACCAACACCAATCTAAATGCAAACACGCGTTTAAAATGCTGTCGTTCAGCTCTCAGATCTAATATGTTCTACAAGAACGCCTCGAGAAGGAGCAGTTAGCAGGCTAAGTTCCTTCTCGGTCGCCATGATATGGCCAAGTAAGATATGTTCCTGGATCAACATCTTTTGATGATCCTGGATCAACATTATTGCCCAAAAATATAGACTTAACCCAATCCCTACCCTTAAACCTAACCCTACCCATAATGTATTCCTTAAATCAGTGGGAAATTATAGCAGATTAACAAGGCTGTAGAAGCACCTAACCCTGATTGTAAACCTAAAACTGATATTTTCTGAAAAATGTATCTCAATTCTGATCGGTTAATTAGAATGTTGTTCCAGGATCAATGAGGATGTTGATCCAGGAACATGTTGTACTTGGTGAAATCACGCTCGCCGTCCTCTGTCACTGTCCTCTTTCCTTACACAAGGAAAGCACTTGCATTTACAAATGCACGACACTGAAAGGACGGAAATTTAAATATGTTTGAATAGAAAACAAAACACTTAGAATTACCTTTTTTTTCAGAGATCTCCATGGCAATTTAGGAATAAGTGGCTTCCCTCACCTGTTTCAGAAAGCTGTTGTCCGAGTTATCTCAGGGGGATGCATACATTACGCCTCACGGTAAAATGATTGTATCCCCGCGGCCATTACAAGCCCCTCAAAAATCTGTTACAGCATGTAACAAAAAAGACTTCCACATGAAAAAAAGTCACACAGACTTTTACGCTGTTTGCTACCTGCAAACAACCTCTGCTCCACTTGATGCTGTAATGTATGAAAAGTGGATCTAAGTGAATTATTTCTAATGCTAAGATAATGACTGTGGGATTAAAAATTTATAAAATGTTAAAACTAGGTTCCAATGTAATAGCATATGAACTGAAAACGTTTTGATATACATTTTGAGGTAAATTAGGAAAATCAGGTGTCTGAGATAATGTCCTTTTTTTGTCTTTGTGATCTTCCTTGCCATGTGGCTTTTTAATCTCAAGGTACAGCTGTGCCTTTTGTCTCTATGATAATGTGAAGGTATCAACCATACTGTCAGGCACCTCTGTATTTAAATGACACTGTTATGCTGACAAGTTCAAAGATGGGAAAATGGCCAGTATCAGGCTGATCCCTGTATTGCATTTGCATGCTTTGTTTAGGTTGACTCCCCCTCTGTGTATCCCACCCCCTTAGAATGTATAAAAACTACAATGTCTTAAGGACAAGTTAGACCTTTTGATGACTGCAGCGCCATGCAGAGCGTTCTCAGTAAAGAATCCTGCTGAAGATTACCCAAGAGTCTCCTGGTCTTCGTTTCTGAGTTCCCAACATGTGCAAAAGACCAGTTTTCCATAACAGCATCTGGACTAATTTATTTTCTACTGGCGACTTCGGGCGACCTGTGGCCGTATCCAGTGACATGATGTAGTTGAGCAAAGTAACACTTTATACAATCACAGAGCGATTTGGAGCTCACATTATAAGTTTCTTCAATTGCTATTGAGTGTCAGCAAGATGAATTTTATCCTTAAAGAGTTTTTACATGTCACTTCATTTTTATATAATGATTACAGTATACGTTATATTATAAACAATTAAATAATTATAATAATTATAATATAATTATTTTATATTAAAAGGTAATATTGTATATTATATTGTCGCTTAAAATGTACATGATTATGAATTGTATTATTATTAAAATTGTAAAAAAATATATATATATTATTATTATTAGAAAGCAGCATGTCTGAGATTTTATATTAATTATATTCTATTAAATTAAACTATATTATATTATAATAAATTTTTACATAAATATGCATTGTATTATATGAAATTATTACAATAATAATGATAATATAAATTAATTTATATAAAAAAATGTCTGAGATCAAGTGTTGCATGTTATTGTTATATTACTTTATATGTCACTTAATTTACATGATGATTGCGTATTATATTGTTTTAAATTATTACAGGAATCATAATATAATTATTTTTAAATTAAAATAAAAACATGTCTGGGGTCATGTGTTGCATATTGTCATATAATATAATATATATGTCACTTGATAATTTAATTATTTTTATATAAAAAATGTCATGTGTTGCATATCATTTAAAATTATTATAAAGATATTTTAATAATTTATTTTGTTTTGTCTGCTTGGCTGTACCTGTGGTGTTTTAAATAGGGATGAACTTACAGACGCAAGTTTTTTTTTCTGAAAGGGGATTTACTGTGGAACAGCTAAAGCACAGCTTGCTCTCTGCCTACCCATTTTAGCACCACTGATAAAAATATCAAAAACTGAAGAAAAAAATATATATATTAGTAAACTAACATGACCCATTCGTATCCTATATTAAAACAAATCTGCTGCCTTATCTATAAATGCTTTTCAGGAACTGTTCTGGACATCAATCTCTCATTTGCATGAATATTTAATATATTTTGTCAAGGACCATTCAAACCACCTTGAGCACCTGCAACGTTTGAACAATGTACAGAAACATCATGAAGACAAGTGTTTGTGTCCCTGTGAGGAATGATTGTTCTGCACCGTGTTTTTTAATTGTGGTATTTATTATGCTCAAGGACATAGATGTCACTCTTCTCCTGTTTAACATGGAGTCTGGGAATACAGCGCTCTAATAAGAGCTTTTCAATCAAGAAATTAATATGCAGATTTTAGGCTTGCACCATGCTCACATAGTCTGGCATTGATCTCAGTCTTGGGCCATCGTCGCATGGGACGGGAATATCTTGCAGGCAATTGTCTGCTGTGTTTAGTGCAAGGGATGTTACTGATAGAGCTATGATTAGAATGACAATGGAGCTGCTGAAAAATCATCAATAGTTTCCTTGCCGTCTGATTGGCTGCCGTTCTCTCTAGGAATGGTGCGGAGATGCTACTGCAGGCAGACACATCTGTCCTCAGTAAATGGAGGATTTAAGGCTATCTTTGATTGCAGCTGCTTCAAAAGCACATGTATGCACCTCCTAGAGGTAAATCCTTCAATTGGACTTGCTGATTGGTGCATTCCTGTATTTGCATATGGCAATATGTACAACAGAATCACATATGCTTTATCCTGCATTTCTGACTGCTAAATCCTTAACCAAACACACCTTTTTATTACAGTCAAGCTTGTTGAAATACAATTTATGCAGTTTTGCACCAAAATAACTGTGCCTAAACACTCGCTCTCATCCTAATGGTGATATCTCTGATCTAAAGTCTCTGTTTTTAAAGATTTAGCCTCTGATAAAGCGGTACTCCTACAGCCTAAATAGCCCAGATTGCTTAGAACAGTTTGTAGCCATTGCTGTTCTGACAGAATATAAGATTAAATGATAATCAAACTCTAGCCTATTTATTCCAGTCTGATGTTTACTTTGGAATTTATAAAGAGTCAAGCAACTTGTGAGTTGTGAATCACTTGATCCAGAGGTGAAAACAGCGTAAATGTGTCCTCTAACAGACTGTAAATCTTCTAAGGGGGAGTTTTGAAATGAAAGAACCTCAGCAGTTTTAAGTATTCTGCATCAGTAAGCAATAAAAGCCAAGGAGAAAAAGGAAGAAGAAAAAAAACACGCGTCTTGCTGAATTGATACCTCCTGCTCAACGAAACTTTAATCAAGAGCTTTCAGGTGCAAGAGTCAGAGCTGTTATCCTGAAATGATGTTTGTTTCATAGAGCCTGTTTATATGGAAATCAAATCAGAGTTGTGTGGTTTGTCTCTTCGAGGTCATTTATATTCCAATGCACTCCTAAAAGTTGACCCTATATTTATATCTTTGAAGACAAGTATTTGCATTTACACTACCAGTCGAAAAGTCTTTTCAGCATGCATAATAATAAGAAATGTTAATCCAGCTTTCCCATAAGGAATAAATTGCATTTAAAATATATTATAATACAGAAAAGTATTTACTGAATTTGTGATCAAATAAATGCAGCCTTGATGAGCGTACGTCTTTCAAACACATTTTAAGAATCGTAATAATAATTTACCATCTTTCTGTATGACAAAAAAAATATCGCTGACATCTTTCTCCCCCTTTGGAATCTGAGAACGACACAGTGCTGAACATTTTGCTGTTGTCTTTGTCAGGAAGTAGGAAAAAAAGAGAGAGAAAAAAAATTGTCCAACCAAAATCACTTGAAAACACATTGTAATTCTGAACCCATATGCACAAACTTCCCAGGAGGACTTGAAGGCAGCAATAGTGGGCAAAGCTTAAAAGTCATGTTTTGGTGCAATGAATAAGTGTTAGCTGAATAGACAGCCTTGTGACTCACTAGGACACATTAGCACTTACAAATGCGAAGTGCCCATATGCGTCCCTGAACAGCTCCAAAAGTGGTTTGAGTGATTGGATCACAAGATCTATTGGACCCCATTTCTATCTGTATTTATAGCTGAGTACTTGTGGTTGGATGACTAGAGACAAATGTTAATACCAGGTATAAATGAGGCCATACTACTGCATTGTTGAAAAAGGGAGTTATTATATATGAAAGAGTGCAACACAGAGAGCCAAAAGTTCAGCTGTGAATGTGGATACAAAAGTTCTGCTGTAATTGGTGTGGACATTTATTTGAACTTTGGGAAACACACAGCAGTTGTATGTGCAATCATTTAAAGGAAATAGTAACCTAAACAAATTCATAATTTACTCGCCCTCATGCTGTTCTTTATCTGCATGACTTTGAAATTTAAAGGTGCTGTAAGTAGGATTTTTGTTTGGTATTGCATTCCTAATTCAAAATACTGGAAAGGTTTTTTTTTTTTTTACCCGGCCCCTCCTCCTCAGGCTTGATACACACACAGGTTGCCAAATTTACAACACCAAGATGAACTAGCACACTTGACGATGAAGAAAATGTAATACGTTTTGTTTTTTCGGCCAACTGGCAACCCGGAGTGACAATTTGGATAAACTAGCAGTGGGGCGGGTTTCACAAACCAAAACAAAGACCAACATTCCGGTCCTGAACGCACATTTTCAAAGGAGAATAACTGACTGTAGCACTGTTTTTCAGATAAACAAGTGTTAAATTAGCATGTTTCTTAAATATCTGCAAACACATGGCATTTTTATGCTTTAGTAGAGTCAAAAACTTACATGCAAGTACACTTCAAAAGGTATCATAAAAGTAGTTGACTTGTGCATATATTTCACGTCATATTATACATAAAACATCACAATAATTCACATGACTTTAATCCATCAAATAGCCTCTTGTGAAAAGATGCATGGTTGTAAGAAACAAGATATGAGACAAAAATATGAGTCCATATTCCAAAATAAAACCTCCACCAGTGGAACCGTCCCCTGTTCAAAATCCACCAGTGAGCGAGTGGTACATAATTTTTTTCAAATCTGTTCTGACAAAGAAGCAAACTCATCTACATCCTGGATGACCTGAGGGTGACATTTTCATTTTTGGGTGAACTATTCCTTTAATGATAGCTAGGGCATGGTGTTCAAATTTCAATTTTTCATCCTGCTTTTCACTTAAACATTCAGTTATATTCATGTGTAAGGCTTTTTCATTAGTGAAGCAACTGTGACTTAGTCAGTGCTTCAGTTTGTTGGTGAAAGAGAGAAACCGTGGGAGATGGAGGGAGAAAAATTGCAAAAACGCTTCTTGCACTCTGCAAGACGTCCAACTTCCATGACAGTCAGTTATGACATCATAGATTGAAAATGAAATCCACTGCTGGAAACCATCATCCTCTCTCAGTACCCAGAGCGCTGGAGTGTTTTCCAGTATTTAGCCAGAGCATTTACTCAACCAGTCAGTAATCATGCTTACATAACTAATTATTGCCTGAATGTCGCTCCCCTGGAAGGCCTTTTCTTTCAGCTGATTGTTTGGGGAAAATGAAGAGATGGCTGATTAGATTCACTACACTGCTTCAAAGCAACAGTCCATTATTTCACCATGCTCCTGTGGAAGGAAGGACCCATTAAAAGGCAATCATCCTGATATTCATAAAATCATACGATGTAATGTGACGTTCTATTTAGGTCTTTTTGAAGCAGAAACACAAGCATGGTTGCAGTGATGCAGAGACGTGCATCCTCTTCACTTGATTAGTGCAGCTGATGGTAGGATTGGTGTGAAAAGAATCATTGTGTCATTTTGCATCCATTGAACTGATGTGTCAAAATACGCCCCTACAAATGTGAACAGTTGGTTATCACAGTGTTCCCACACTGATGTGCGTTCATTCTGCCACCAGAAAAAAGAGGTTCTTAGGCCTGTTTCACACGTGTCTGCATCACAGATTGATACTAATATTTCCTGTTTTAATATATTTTAAAATATTATTTATTCTTGTGACGTCAAGTCTGAGTTTTCAGCATCATTACTCTTCAGTGACGCATGATCCTTCAGAAATCATTTCTGATTATTATTCACGTTGACAACAGTTGTGTTGCTTAGCATTTATTAGAAATATATATATATATATATATATATATATATATATATATATATATATATATATATATATATATATATATATATATATATATATATAATAAAAGTGTTTACTGTTATTTTTAAGCAATTTAATGCATCCTTGCTGAATACAAGTATACATTTTTTATGAAGTCCGAAGTGTATAAATATACTTGGTGATTGCAAGTCAGGTAATTGCAACTTTTTATCACAATTTGTACTGCTCGGATTTGCAAATTGTGAGATATAAAAAACTGACAATTGAAGAAATAAGTCTGAATTCTGAATTTATATCGCACAATCTGACATTTAATGCTCACAATACGGAGAAAAAAAAATCATAATTGCAAGAAGGTTAGACATAAAATCTAAATTGTGAGAAAAAATTCACAATTGAAAGGTGGAAACAGGCCGTCATACACATGCATGCAAATACTGAAAAAATGATTTTTTACTTTAATGCATTATAAAATAATGTTTTGTACTCCACGGATGAAAGAAAGCCACACAGAAGTTTTGGAACATGAGGATAAGTTACTTGCGCAGACTATTTTTTAGGTGAACTGTTCCTGTAAAATATTATAGAGCCCATCTTTACTGCAGGTAAACAACAAAATGACAAAGTTACTAATAGCAGAGATAATAAATCATGAGACATGAGTATTTTCAGGCCATTCAGTGCAGTGGTTTGAAAACATCATGACAAGATGGATGCATTTCACATATTGCCTCAAGCACACAAGTACACAAGCCCCCACACACAGCTTCCTATTCCCTCCCCATTGCACTTCCTTTGTTTTGTATCAGTCTACATTATTTCTTCACGCCTTGTGCCTTGAGAAAATCCCTCGCCTGCAAACTGCGGGACATCCACTATTTGGAACGGCATCCAGAGACACAGCGAGAGTCAAACATCTGCTGTAGCGTTCGGCTTCTCTTCTCAGTGTGAGCCTGTGGCGTCTTGAGTAATGACTGTACTGCCATCGTTGTCTGACAGAGCGATGCAGAAGAGATACAGAAACATATCTAAGCACACAAACGAGTTAGTGAGTCCACAACTAATTAGAATAACGAGTGTTTTTTAAGACCACCCTTGCATATAGATATATGCAACACTTTGAGGCTTTTGAAAGTCTTTTATGTTCACCAATGCTGATCAAAATGTTATAAAATCCAAATCAAAACTTTAATATATTCTAAGATGTAATTTGTGATGCAAGACTGAATTTTCAGCATCGTTACTCCAGTCTTCAGTGTCACATGATCCTTCAGAAATCATTCTAATATGCTGATCTGCTTCTCAAAAAACGTCTCTAGGTTACGTATGTAACCCTAGTTCCTCGAGGGAACGAGACGCTGCGTCAAAAGCGCTTTGGGGAACGCGCCCAGCGTGCGCGACTCTGAATATCGTGTGAAATCAGACCAATGGAAGAGCGTGACGTCACCGGCGGAGTGACGTAAGCGACCAGGAAGCTATAAAAGCACGTGCCACGCAGCTGGCGTCAGCTTCGAGTACCAGCAAGCGCCGGCAGGGGTGCCGGGGGGTATGGCTCTGAGACGCAGCGTCTCGTTCCCTCGAGGAACTAGGGTTACATACGTAACCTAGAGACGTTCCTCTTCAGGAACTCGAGCTGCGTCAAAAGCGCTTTGGGGAACGAGTACCAACGCCGCCAGACCACCAAACCCCTGCCTAGTGTGTATCCGAAGAGCACAGCTTAGGTCAGGAGGACTGAAGCGCCTGGAGTGACTGGCATGTCTAGGCCATAGAATCTGACAAACGTGGAGGGCGTGGACCATCCCGCAGCGTTGCAGATGTCCAGCATGGATACACCTGCTAAGAAGGCCTTGGAGGCCGCCATAACCCGGGTAGAGTGAGCCTTGGCTCCCGACAGCGGGGGACGACCAGAGGACTCATAGGAAGCGTTGATAGCCTCGACTATCCAACGACTGATAGTCTGCTTAGAAGCAGGAAAACCCCTCTTGGGGGGACCGTAGCATACAAGCAACTGATCGGTCTTTCTCCACAGGGCAGCTCTGTGGACGTATGCGTCCAGCGCTCTAACTGGACACATACAATTTAGCTTCGCCTGGTCGGGCTCCCGAAAGGGAGGAGGACAGAAGGCCTGCAGTACGACAGGTTGTGGTGTAACAGAGGGAACCTTAGGAACATATCCCGCTCGAGGGTATATGAACGCTTTAGTCATGCCTGGTGCAAATTCAAGATAAGTAGGGGCCACAGAGAGGGCCTGGAGGTCTCCTACTCTCCGCAGAGAGGTGATAGCCAACAGAAAGGAGGTTTTAAGTGTAAGATGTCTGTCTGAGATATCTTGAATAGGTTCGAATGGGGGTCTGCACATTGCCTCTAACACCACGACCAGGTCCCACGGGGGAATACGGGACCGTACTGGAGGTTTCAGCCTCAGCGCACCGCGGAGGAAACGTGTAACTAAGGGGTGTCTTCCCAAAGACTGGCCATCGAGAAGGGCGTGGTAGGCCGCAATAGCCGCCACGTAAACCTTCAGCGTGGAGTGGGTCAACCCTGCAGAGAGCCTAGCCTGTAGAAACTCCAGAACTGTACCAATCGGGCAGTTTGCTGGGTCTAGCTGGCGGTCTCTGCACCATGAGGTGAAGAGTTTCCACCTCAGGGCGTACAGTTTCCTCGTTGAGGGAACTCTGGATTGGAGAAGGGTCTCAACAACCTCGGGGGCCACACCCACAGCTTCCACAACTCCGGGCGAGGGTGAATTATCGTACCCTGCGCCTGCGAGAGGAGGTCTGTCCTGATCGGTATCTCCCACGGAGAGCCGTCGAGGAGCGAGACTAGATCTGAGAACCATACTCGGCCCGGCCAGAACGGGGCTACTAACAACAGACGGACCCCGTCCCGGCGCACTCTCGCCAGAACTCCCGGGAGCAGAGCAATAGGGGGAAATGCGTACAGACGAAGCCTCGGCCAGGTCTGTACCATAGCGTCCAGTCCCAGAGGAGCTGGATGAACTAGAGAGAACCAAAGGGGGCATTGAGACGTCTCTTGAGATGCAAATAGGTCTACTTGAGCCCTGCCAAATATTCTCCATATCTGCTTCACTACTTGTGGGTGAAGTTTCCATTCCCCGGGCCTCGGCCCCTGCCTCGACAGTATGTCTACTCCCACATTTTGTTTCCCAGGAATATATACTGCTCTTAGTGAGAGGAGTTTGCTCTGGGACCACACCAGGATCTGGTGCGCCAGCTTGTACAAAGGGCGCGAATGCAGACCTCCCTGGTGGTTGATATAGGAGACCACCGATGTGTTGTCGGTGCGCACCAACACATGGTGACCCCTTAGGTCTGGGAGGAAGTGCTTCAGTGCACGAAAAACTGCTAGCATTTCTAGACAATTGATATGCCATGTTCGATGGTGATCGCTCCACAGACCACGGGCAGGGTGGCCACTCATGACTGCACCCCAACCAGTGAGGGATGCATCTGTCGCTAGCGTTACACGGCGACAAAGAGCTCCCAGCACCGGGCCCTGTTTCAAGAACCAAGGTTTCTTCCATACATCTAAGGCACGTAGGCAGCGCCGCGTGACCTTGATAGTGCGACGTAGATTGCCCCTCGGGGAAAATCCCTTGGTCTTGAGCCACCACTGCAGGGGCCTCATGTACAGCAGGCCAAGAGGTATCACGTTGGACGCAGCTGCCATCAGACCCAACAATCTCTGAAATTGTTTGACAGTGAGTGACTGGCCTTCTTTGACTCTCTCGACTGAGATGCGGATCGACTCGATACGAGCAGGGGACAATCGTGCCTGCATCGTGGTCGAATCCCATACTACGCCTAGATAGGTGGTTCTCTGAACCGGAGAAAGTACACTCTTCTTGGCGTTCAGTCTCAAACCCAGCTCCCCCATATGTGCGAGGACGACATCTCGATGCCGAACCGCAGCCTGCTCTGACTGAGCTAAGATCAACCAATCGTCGATATAGTTGAGAATGCGGATGCCCTGCATGCGCAGGGGGACCAGAGCCGCGTCTACACATTTTGTGAACGTGCGGGGTGAGAGTGCAAGGCCGAAGGGAAGTACTCGATATTGGTAAGCTTCGCCCCCGAAAGCGAACCTCAGAAACTTCCTGTGATGTGGAAGGATGGATATATGAAAATATGCGTCTTTGAGATCTATCGTGACAAACCAGTCCTGGGACCTGATCTGCGCTACAACTTGCTTGATTGTGAGCATTCTGAACTTTAGTCTCATAACTGAATGATTTAAGACCCTCAAGTCTATAATCGGACGCAGCCCCCCATCCTTCTTGGGAACTATGAAATACCGGCTGTAAAATCCGGAATCCCTGTCTTGAGGAGGGACCACCTCGATGGCCTCCTTCTCTAATAGGGTTTTCACTTCCTGTTCCATAACCAGACCCTGCCTGAGGCCGACTACTGTCTGAACGACCCCGTTGAATACTGGCGGCACGGAGCCGAACTGAATGCGGTAGCCTTTTTCTACTGTGTGCAGGACCCATCGAGATACATTTGGCAGTAGTTTCCACGCTGCTAAATAATCTACTAACGGAATCAGTCTCTCGAGACTGATCTCTGGTGTAAGAGGCCCCCGCAGGGGCGGCGAGCGTCTCAGCCCCGCTACGCGCACGGGCGGAAGATACTGAGAGCGATGCTCGCTGGGACCTGCTGCGCCCTGGATCACTGGCAGGGTTAGCAGACCGGCCCCCAGAGGGCGCTGAGGGGAGACGGGCACCGTGTACTGCGGTGTGTACCGCTCTACCCCAGCAGAGGCTGCCCTCTGAAACCCTGGGTTGTTGGCGTCAGGGTTTCTTGGCCGAGGACTTCTTAGCTTCAATAACCGCCCTGAGATCTTGTTTGGGCTGGGAAGTCTCGGCCGAGAGCGTCGTCGAGACTCTCGTTCCCGACGCGGAGGAGCACGAGAGGCGACGCTCCGTTTTTGGGCATCGCGGTACGAGGAGCTAGGGAGCGGCTGGGGCATCTCCCGCCCAGATGCCCCGAGGGAGCGACGAGGGAGGAACTTATGGAACGCCGCCGCTTGCTTGCGGGCCTCCTGAAACCTGTCGACGACAGAATTGACTGCGTCGCCGAACAGGCCAGTCGGCTGGATCGGGGCGTCCATGAGGCAGACCCTGTCCCGCTCTTTCATATCGGACAGGGTCAACCATAAGTGCCTCTCCGCGGCCACCATAGCTGCCATGGACCGCCCAATCGCTCGAGCGGTCTCCTTGGTGGCGCGGAGGGAGAGATCAGCGGTCCTTCTTAGCTCTGAGATATCATGGGACTTGATCTCCTCTCCCTCATCTAGCTCCTTGAGCAGGTCGGCTTGGTACGCCTGTAACACTGCCATGGTGTGCAGACACACACCAGCCTGACCTGCTGCCGCATACCCTTTGCCCACCAAAGCCGATGTTGTTCTTAGTGGCTTTGAGGGCAACGCCGGGGCCTTTAGAGACGACGCCGCACCGGGGGACAGATAGCTCGCGAGCGTCTGTTCCACCCGGGGCATCGCTCTATAACCGCGCTCTCCCATCCCCACTACGTTCCCATAGTAGTCTGACGAGGGGATGTAGAGGCGGGCCGAAAATGGGCGTTTCCACGACCTGGAGATCTCATCGTGCAGGTCGGGAAAGAATGGCAGGCCCCGGCTGGGAGGTGGCTGACTAGCGCAGGAAGCGTTCATCAAGCTTGCTTCTCTGCGGTTCAGCTGCTTTCTCGGTGGGCCAATCGATGTTTAACTTGGCCACCGCGCGAGTAACCACCTCCAAGAGCTCCTCATACTGCGGCGAGTGGGGTGGCGAATCCCTGTCGAGCGACTCCACATCAACTTCCTCCTCGGAGGAAGAGAGGCGGAGCGTCGACCCCTCTCCCTGAGTGGAAGGAACCGCTGAGCATGCTTCCGACTCTAGGGATTGGGTGCCAGATCTGGCAGAAGTGGAAGGAGATAGGGACTGGCCCGTCTCCATTCCCTCCACCAGATCCACTTGCGAACCCCACGAGTGCAGCCGCCGTTCTGCCTCAGCAGAAGCGGGACCAGCACCGCGGGGAACGCTGGCGAAGGCCCCCTCCTCGAATAGGGCCCTCCGGGAACGAAGCATCCGCACCGACATACGCTCACAGTGCGGGCAGTCGGCCCCCTCGAGAACCGACTCAGCGTGCTTCGAACCCAGGCAAACCACGCAAAGGTTGTGTGTATCCCCACCCGTTATATATCTTGGGCAGGGAGGAACACACAGCCTAAAACGCGATTTGGACTCGCCAGAGTGTTTAACTTTCGCCTTGCTTTTGGGCATTGTCTAGGAGCTCTTAAACTGGACAGACAACAGTAAATAAGACTCACAGACAAACAGTTTGACAATCACACACAGAGCGCTTGCTGAGAGACGCGAAGCTGACGCCAGCTGCGTGGCACGTGCTTTTATAGCTTCCTGGTCGCTTACGTCACTCCGCCGGTGACGTCACGCTCTTCCATTGGTCTGATTTCACACGATATTCAGAGTCGCGCACGCTGGGCGCGTTCCCCAAAGCGCTTTTGACGCAGCTCGAGTTCCTGAAGAGGAACATGTCTTATTATCAATGTTGAAAACAGTTGTGCTACATAATATTTTGTAGAAGTTTTGATACTTTTTTAGCATTCTTTGATGAACTTAAAGTTCAAAAGAACATCATGTATTTGAAATAATAAATATATTAAAAAAAAAACATTTTTTGCAATATATTTTGATCAATTTATTGCATCCTTTCTGAATGTATTTTTACATAGTAAATAAATAAAATGGTTTGAAAGAGTAATTTTCCACAAATAAATTAAGCAACTGTTTTCAATATGGTTCTCATGCATGTTCTTTTTTTAATATAAATATAATATAAAATATATATTAAATTTATAGTATTTTAGTAGTAATGTTATAGTAATTTTATATTTATAGAGTATATAAAAATAATATGTTATATACATTACCATTTTAAATACATTTTGCTTGTATAAAAGGTATCATACAAATGCAGATCATGTTTTATTAAACCACCAAGGGCAGATGGAGCCATTCATACATGATGTCTTCGTGCATTCCAAAAAAAAAAAAAAAAAAAAAAAAAACTATTCTAGACAGAGAGCAACAGACTAGAAATGAATGCAAGCTGCATTCTTCAAAGTGGAACAACTTATAGCTTGACATTGCATCTTAAAAACATGCCGTTTATGATGCGAGATGCTAAATAAACTGCCAAGTGTGATGGAACAACCAAAGATGTCCATCTGGTGCATGTGCACATGGGCAAACCATTCATAAAAATAGCACAGACAGAAAGCAAGAACAAGTCCTGTCTGACTGGCCCATGAATCTGCTTTAGACAGACTGACAGATGTGACTGTAAATACACTTTATATAGACTTTCAATTGTGCTTTTTTTATATCAATGATTGCTTGTGGTCAAATGACAGCCATATGTATTTAATGTAACGTGATATTCTTTAATAGCATAGAATATATTTAAATCTCAGTTTGTTTTATTCTATTTGTCTTTGTTTGTTTGCAAATTCCAGACACTGCCATCCTGACTTCTGTGATCGCATGTGCTGAATTATAAATATGACCAACAAGTTCAATTACATTCCCCAAGCAGCTCAGGTGAGAGACTGAAGCTTTTTTGAATGAAACCATTGGATGAAACCACAGTTCCCCCCCTTTTCACAAAATAAGCTGCTTAGCTTTTTGTTTGAAAATGTTTGCCGGGGAGAATCACTGGATTAGTGTGTGATTTGTTGGTATTGATTGTAGTGATCAGGCTCACACTAGATCAACAAACAACATTTTAAGAATCACAAACACACACAAACACGCAAATTAATCTGCTAGCTTGTAGAAAGTGAAAACCTAAGCATTTGTGTGCAGTATTGTGCCACTGACAAACTTAAACACATCTGATTGGCCATTGCATTCAACAGACATGCCTGTGATTGACTGCAATGCACAACGCTGTTAAACGGGTTGAAAACACAATCTTTTGACACTCTTCATACAGGCTCACACAAATATGAGTATGAGTTTGAAAGCTGTGCCTGTCAGCTGTCATAGCAGTAAAACATGAGTGAAACTGGCTGGCTTATTTTATAAGCTAAATTTAGGATGACCAGGTGTTTCTAGGTTTGGCATGCAAGCGTTTTCAAGTACTCTGGATTACGACAAGCAGAAACTGTCACATAGTGTCTCTAATAGAGCTTTGGGGTTTAGCCAAAACACTGACTCCATTAGTTAAGACCATCATTCACTGGCTTTATTAACCAGAGCTTAAACCTAGCTTATGGCACGCTGCGTTTTGAAGACAGAATCTCTGTTTAACTATGCAAAAGCACTGAAGCTTTGAAGGCAAAGTCTCACTGAAGGGCAGCTCTCACACTTGGTCCGTCTGGGTCAGGAGAGGAACCAGATAAACACCTCGGAACCAGGGGGAACGGATATCCATTTCTCGCAAATGTCCACTCCACAGAGGCAGCGAAATTCGCTCGAGGGCCATCCTCGGATGACGCACTCTGCTCATGATATTCAAACAGCATCGTAGAACACATGGAGCAAATCATCCAGGGAGTTGGTGAGGCCTGCCAGAACCGGGAACAGTCTGGTGTGGCCCTCGAGCGATTTCTGCTCCAGCAGGAGGAGGTATTCCAGGAGAAGGAGAGGATCAATGGGACACAACAGAAAGAAAAAAAACGGAAACAAAACAGAAAGTACAGTCAGAGGTAATGGTTTTTAATCGGTTCTTCTGTCACAATACAGTCAGAGAACAAGAAACGAGGAGTTATTCAATATCACCGTTTTTAATAATCCGATCACAAGGGGAAAGTAGGAGACACAGGAACACATGGAAGGACATTCAAGAACCAACAAACACAAACTGAAAGGACTGGGGCTTTTAAACAGAGGATAATTGGGGAAGAACGAGACACACCTGGAATCAAATGAACAATCTACATGAGGAAGAAACGGGGTCATAGGGAGCAGAAACACACACAGACAGGTCCATAACCCAGACAAAATTGCAGCAGTAGATAGTATATTAGGAACAAAATGATTGATTATCATTTCATGAATCCATGCAACATTTTCAGTCATTATGTCCCTGCAGGTTATACATTATTTAGAACATTAAAATCATTCACAGTAACTTCTCCATCACAAGATGGGTCACATCACACAGGTAAAGTGTCTTCACTACCATTTAGTAGTCACAGTAATGATGAACTAGTATGCATTACTGTTAAAATTATTTTTGATGTTTTTGAAAGAAAATTCTTATGCTACAATTTATTTAATCAAAAACACAGTAAAAATTGCAATGTTGTAAAATATTATTACAATATTATTACAATTTAGAGTGACTATAGTGTTTTCTGTTTGAATGTATTGTATTATTACTATTATTATTCAGTGCCATATGATCCTTTAGAAATCATTCTAATGTGCTGCTTTTATTAATGTTGAAAGCAGATGTGCAGCTTAATATTTTTCTGAAAAATGATACATGTTCTAGCATTTTTTGATGATTAGAAAATTCAAAAGAGCAGCGTTTATTTCAAAAAGAAATCTTTTGTTATGCAAACTGTCACTATTGATCAATTTAATGCATGCTTACAGAACAGAAGCATGAATCTCTTTCAAATCTATATTACTGGCCCTAAGCATTTCAATGTTTAGAATGAATGTCTTTAAGAAAGACTATATGAATACTGTCCCAGCAACATTATTATTGTCAAATTAACATCAGTTCTGCGCTAGGGTTCATATAAAGTCCAAAGATCTGAAAAGTTAATAAGCTACATATTCAAGTAGAAATTATCCCAACACTGCCTTCAGTCAATCCAAAAAACCCGAACCACAGATGATTTTGACAAAAACACTACAACCTGTACTTTAAAACGATTGTTAAAGTCAACAGCACTCTTCATGTTCTAAAAAGTCCCAAACCCTTTGAATCGAAAGTATCCTGTTGTAGAAACTCTCAGATATCCCTTTACATGGCAGAGCATTTCATCTTGTCTTTCTCACAGGACGCTCAGACGCAGATGCTCTTATGTTCTCCAGCGCATGGACAGCATGTTGAAATCCTGCAAAGTATTAGTGTCACACGGGCTGCTCAGGATGCAGAACGTGTTGGCATAATCTGACGGTGAGTAGTGTTTCTCTCTCCGGAGATGAGCACACTCCTCCCGCTGAACCACACAAGCAAACAGCAAAGCATTAAAGACAAAAAAAACAAGAGTCTCACCTGCATTAATCACGTCTTCTTTTAAACCCAAGTGTTTGTGTTTGATGACAAACGGCGGGAAGTGATAAGGTCCAAAATACTCAATTCCCCTCATTATGTGTAAAAGTAGCGTGATCTGATCGATTAGCAAATTTATATACTGCATGCATTCTAATTTTTAGCATTAAAATGCCCAGTTTTCTAATTATTGAAAGAAAGGTTACTAAAACATTTCACACAGCATTCTTTTTACCATGTAGGATATTTATATTTATTTTTCACATTTATATTAAATATGATATCTTTTAAACATTTTCTCTCAACATTATGACAGCATTTAATGAAATCACGAGGATGTTCAAATAGTGTTGTTTCTAAGAATGTTTTCTGTATGTCAGATATTACAGAATATTACTGTAACAATGTTATGAGAACATTACATAAACATTATTTTAAGAATTATATTTCTCCTAACGTTTATTAAACTTCAGTGAAAGTTGTGTGAACATTTTGTGTTAGTTGGGGAAGGACTGAAAAAGTTCCTGTTTGAGAGTGAGAGTATAAGAGTAAAATTTGTTATTAGGTCGGCACATTTGTCTTTTTCTTTTCTGATGCTTGGGATTAGATAATGAGATGTTGTAGATAACTTATTGCCACGCAAAGGGCAAATGAGAGGAAAATAGACTAATTGTTTTATCCAGTGGGGAAAAGAGACTGTAAAATCTCTCTCTCTCTGTCTCTCTCTTTCTCTCTCTCTCTCTCTCGCTCACTCAGATTTTGCCTCTCTAGCAAAAGTTCATGATTAGCAGATGATTCATTGCTTTCATTGAACCTTCACCAAACTCAACATGACTGAAGGGAGAACAAATGAAAAGTTTATTGTCATAAGCCAGTCATCCCTCAAAGATTATTTACTAAATTATGTGGTTGATATAGGGTGGATGATGGTAGTTCATCTTCTCAAACAAGACTCATACACACACACACACACACACACACACACACACATTTTGTTTACTATTATGTACATCCTATTATAGTATTTATCATTATTTGTAATTAGCTTCTTAATTTTTTATTTTCAGTTTTCCTTCTTCATGTATTTAAAATTTTAGTAATTTTGTTATGTGCTTTTTTCATCTTATTTTTTAATATATTTTAATATAACTAATTATGTAATTTTAGTACTTATTTATTTCACTTAACTTCTAAATTCTAACTTTTTTGTTTAGGTTTTCATGTTTCGTTTTATTTTATCTTATATATACTTTATTTAATTTGCCAAAACACATGTTAATAGTTTAAGTTTAGAACAACACCTGAGGACAAATGGAATGAATTATTAATTCATATTAAACTGAATAATAAATATTCAATACTCTGCACTCTGCAATATTCCTAGCTCACTAATCAAATGTAAGAAAATGAGTTACATTAAGCAGACAAACAGATTTTTATTTTGATTGCTGCTTTCACTAAAACAAAATGAGAAATATTTTATTCCTCATCATATTTTAATTCAAATGGCTCCACTGATAATATAATTTGGATTATTATTATTTATTTTTTATTTTTTTTATTAAAGAATGGAGGATAATGATAATGGATAATGGATTTTTAGAGGTCTTAAACTTTCTGTGCCCCCACTGTATATTGAAATTACTTCATCAGACTTTTTTTTTTTTTTTTTTATTCAAGCCATTAAAATGTTTTTAATAAACTATCTTTTAAGTGAGCACTCCCAGGCTTCCTACAGACATTGCCTTAATTTCCATTAGGGTTACACTTTTATCTCTTGCAGTAACTGGCAGAAGATTGCAAATGCTGTGGCCGTAGTTTTCTTACCCCCCTCAAATAAAAAAGAAATAGCAGTATGGTTTTCCTGATCGAGCTTCTCCCTGGTGTAGGGCCAGAGCTCAGCGGAAGAGAACAACATTTCTTTTTCTAATCCCATGAAATTGGGCACATAAGGCAAAAAGTGCTCTTTCTGTATACACAGAGAGGCTTGTGTGTTCATTTGTCCTTTGCCTTTTAGCTCAAGATCTTTCTGAAAGTCTGTTCATCAAATGCATTATTTAACTAAGTGTTTGTGTGTGATCGTGTGTGTGTTTCTGTCTCTAAGAAAGACGTCTACATGTTAAGCATTCTTCAGATAATGACCCTTCCTCTGTGCTTTCATTCCAAGGATACAAAAGCAATCACAAGTAACCATGGTGACCGATGTACGTCTTCTCTCTTTGCAGATATGGCATTATATCAAACATTTATGGCTTAATTTGTGACTGGAGCAAATTTAATATCATGTGATTGAATCTCATGCTTTGATATGTGCGGCATCCATCACCTCGCAGGACGTGTCTTGAATCCTCAGACGCCGAGAGCTTCGCCTGACAGGGTGCGTGTATGAAGCTCTGTCCTGTGTGGAGCGTGAGATTAAGGTGTTGGGATTATCAGATGTTTCACGGCTAATCTGTCCTCCACGGGCTCAAGAAAATCAGTTCTCTCATTTTTTTTTTTTTTTTTGCTCACAGTTTACTGTTTAAATGAATATATTTCTGTTTTCTGCCAAGGTTTTTAAATATTTGATATGGCTGCTGTGCTAACATCTCTATCCCTATCTTCACCAGAGGAGAACAAGATGACTCTGGGAATCAGTACTTCTGAAGGGCATGATGGGAATTAGTCACGAAACACCTGCTCTGCCTTGATAACACTTTACTTTTGTCTGTCAGAATAACGCCCTGGAACACTTTAAGATGTCACAATTGAACACTGAATGTTCCAACCACTGATCTATATATAATGACTCTCTGTTATAGATCAGTGGTTCCATCACAAACGTATAATTAGAAGGAGGAATATCACACTGCAGTGGTTTTAGATTGTACTCCACTGTGTTTTAGCATGCCAGATATGTCACTGTGAATGCATTTAGTCTAAAGTGTGTCATATATTTGGCCATTTTTTGCATATTTTTGAAAATAGATTTTGCATATATATTTTTAAAAATATTTAAAAATATATTTAGCTCTCCATATTTTTCAAAGAAAGTACATGCACATCACATTTGAAGAAACAACGTTTTGTTGCCTATAACACATTGTTAAACGTATAACACATTTTTTTTATTTTTTTTGCTCCTGAAATATATATTATAATGGTTTATGAAGGCTATGATATATGATATATATGATAATGGTTTATCATTGAGCTTATGTCTTTGCAACATATTTAGTATTTATTTATATATATATTTGATATATATTTTGGCTGGCAAAAAAAAAATGTGTTATGGTTAGTGATGGCAAAAAAAAAATTATTTCACACATATGATGATTACAGGAGCAAAAAAAAAAACATTGATAAAAGTACTAGACTAAGTTATAATTTAATCAATGGTTATTAATGAAAACTATAACAGTAATATGTATTTTTGCATGAATGATAAACAACTGATTTATTTAAACAATTTTCCACCACTAACCTATAGTAAAGTATTAACACATTTTTATCCAAGAAATATGGTATAATTTAACATTGTGCATCCCTCCAAAACAGAGAAAACTATCTAAACATGTAAAAAACAACAACAATAACAAAATGACAGAAATTTAGAGAACACATTTTTAAAACATAAAAAAATGTAAATATTAAAATAAATACTAACTCATAATATTACCAGAAATGCAATGGCATCTCAATGATTCTAAAATGTGTCTGATAAATGCCTGAAGCAGCCATGATAAATTGTAATGTTCAGATGAGAAGTGTTAATATTTAAAGTTAACAAAATAGTGCTAGATAAAGTAGACTGAACAAAAAATGATATCTTATATAAGTCAATATTTAATATTTTTTTATTCTTTTTATTTATTTATAGGAATTCAAATCAAAAGTGTTTAGGTGGTGTACATTTTTAAGTTGTAATTTTGAGGACATTTGAGTTGATTGTTGTTTTCCTGAAGAGTATAGTATGATTGTGTGTTTCTCTGACAGGTCACAGTGTTTGTTCTTAATTCCACATTCTTTTGTTTGTGACATCATAATTGAGCTGTGAACTCATTCAGGTATAAATAGAGCTCATGAAGCATAAAAATTGTCCTTTTTTCCCTGATGACGTGTTTCTATATAGTTGAACTGAGCCCTATGGAGAGGCTTTGAACACTGATTTTGTCAGCAGTGCAGAGAGACATTTGAGACTCTATATAATCTCATTGCTGAGAAATTATATATTTTCTTTCAAAGTATTACTTTCATTTTATTACTGGTTTTAATGTTTCCCTCAAACCTTATGACAATTAGTTCAATACTACTTCCGTTAAATGTACAGAATGTCATATGGTCAGGTTTTGGCAGATTATTTATTTACCCTTCTGACCTAATGTACTTTTAACCTCTTTGTCAAAATGATTTCACAGGCCTGTGATCCAAAGAGAGCTCAGTCTGTGCTCTGGATTAGGAAGTCATGATTGACAGCAGCTTGAGTGGCAGGAACGTGAGGATATCATTTCATCTCATTTACTGGCTCTTTGCTTTTACCTTTTACCCTTTCTTCACACAGATTCAAGTTTTCTATTTTTAACTAGCTTTTTAAATTGGATGTACACTGTGATTTTTTTTAAGTTGTTACAGTTTTTCTCAATTGCTAAAACACTAAAACCCATTGGCTGAACAAAGTTCTCAGTTGCCTGAACTTATTTAGCTAATTGTGCAGTCTGTTGTCAATACCTTAAACCATTTCACATGGTAAAACACAATTTGCAGATCTCACTTAGACTCTTCAGCAAAACGCTAAACACATTCTCATTCTCAAAACACATTCTGCACTCTAATGCACATGTCATTCATACTGGTAAACACAAGTGGCAACAATCAAATACAAATAGAGAACATGTGTCATTGATTGAACACAACCACTCAAAATTGATTTAACCTGTTTCAAATGATGTGACACAACCAATATAAGCCAGTTCAGAGAGCAAACAGGTTGTTGAAGGTGGGAAGATGAAAGTCTGAAAATGGATAGAAGAAACAATGTGAGAGGACGAGTGCGTATGCGAGGTGGGCGACGAGGAGGAGGGCAAGAAAGAGGAGGAGGAGGAGGAGGAGGAGGAGAAGGAGAGGCCGAAACATGATTGGACAGCGGGCCATTGTTGAAGTCCCTGGTCAACGAGGTCAACAAATCAACAAATCAACAAATAACAATAATTACACTATCACAGAGACCAAGCACAAGTTTATGAGATGCTGTCACGCTATCAGTCTCTGTTTCCTGGGTGTCCCCTAGTGAGCGCACTTCTCCTTAGGCACTTCACCATAGGCACTTTAATTCCGCTTGTCTGGTCATGTCGTCACAGTAATTGCACTCCAATTAAATCGCACAGGTGTTGACTATCCTTAGTCATTAGTCTCCCTATATAGAGCTGTCTTTCTCTGTCGTCTTTATGGAGTCCTTACCCTATGTGTGAGTTGTGCTTGTCTTGTGAGTCTTCTCGTTACCTTCTTGTTCATCCGCATTCTTATCCGTTTCATCCGGTTCCCTTTTTGTTTGGTTTGTCTCTCTAGACAGTTTTATTTTGTATTTAACCTGTTTGTGCAATAAACCTCACCTGCAATTGGATCCTACCTTCTCCTTGTGTTTTTCCCATAACCCAACCGTCACAGAAGGACTCCATCATGCCTAGATCCAGCGGTGTGAGATTTCGAATCTGTTCCCCAGCCACCATGGAGGAACGGAGAAGGGAGATTCCGCAACTTAACCAGCCTTCATCAAAAGGGAAGCGAGGTGGGTGGCCTGGCGCAAGTGTTTTGGACTTTGGCAGTCGGGTTAGGTTACAATGATGCAGCACTAAAAGATTTGTTTAATAATTACCTGGATGATCCTTTACCTCAATGGGAGATGAAGGGGTTAGAGATCCTGGACTTTTGGGGGTTTACCAAATACCTGCACCATCGTGCTCAGTGGAATGCAACAACCACACCAGAGTTTCCAGACAAGACTGCCACCTGCCCAGCGCCACAGCACAAGATGGCCACCAGCCTAGCACCACAGCACAGGATGGTCGCCAGCCCAGAGCCACAGCTTAAGATGGACGACTCAACGCCTGAGTCTCCAGACAAGGTGCCGCCGACTCGCCATCGTGGAGGACGGAGGAGGAGGAGACAGGCGTCGACCGTCCCTCAAGGCCTGGAGAAAGTCCCAGAGGCCGAGGCTGTTCCCGAGGCGGAGCCCGATGCAGTTCCCGAGGCGGAGCCCGATGCAGTTCCCGAGGCGGAGCCCGATGCAGTTCCCGAGGCGGAGCCCGATGCAGTTCCCGAGGCGGAGCCCGATGCAGTTCCCGAGGCGGAGCCCGATGCAGTTCCCGAGGCGGAGCCCGATGCAGTTCCCGAGGCGGAGCCCGATGCAGTTCCCGAGGCCGATGCTGTTGCCGATGCCGAGGCGGAGCCCGATGCAGTTCCCGAGGCCGATGCTGTTGCCGATGCCGAGGCGGTGCCCGATGCCGAGGCGGTGCCCGATGCTGTTCCAGAGGCCGATGCTGTTCCCGATGCCGAGGTGGTGCCCGATGCCGAGGCGGTGCCCGATGCTGTTCCAGAGGCCGACGCGGTGCCCGAGGCTGTTCCCGATGCCGAGGCGGTGCCCGAGGTGGTGCCCGATGCCGAGGCGGTGCCCGATGCTGTTCCAGAGGCCGATGCCGAGGCGGTGCCCGATGCCGAGGCGGTGCCCGATGCCGAGGCGGTGCCCGATGCTGTTCCAGAGGCCGATGCCGAGGCGGAGCCCGATGCTGTTCCAGAGGCCGACGCGGAGCCCGAGGCTGTTCCCGATGCCGAGGCGGTGCCCGAGGTGGTGCCCAATGCCGAGGCGGTGCCCGATGCTGTTCCAGAGGCCGATGCCGATGCTGTTCCCGATGCAGTTCCCGAGGCGGAGCCCGATGCAGTTCCCGAGGCCGATGCTGTTGCCGATGCCGAGGCGGTGCCCGATGCCGAGGCGGTGCCCGATGCTGTTCCAGAGGCCGATGCTGTTCCCGATGCCGAGGTGGTGCCCGATGCCGAGGCGGTGCCCGATGCTGTTCCAGAGGCCGACGCGGTGCCCGAGGCTGTTCCCGATGCCGAGGCGGTGCCCGAGGTGGTGCCCAATGCCGAGGCGGTGCCCGATGCTGTTCCAGAGGCCGATGCCGAGGCGGTGCCCGATGCCGAGGCGGTGCCCGATGCCGAGGCGGTGCCCGATGCCGAGGCGGTGCCCGATGCTGTTCCAGAGGCCGATGCCGAGGCAGAGCCCGATGCTGTTCCAGAGGCCGACGCGGTGCCCGAGGCTGTTCCCGAGGCGGAGCCCGAGGCTGTTCCCGATGCCGAGGCGGTGCCCGAGGTGGTGCCCAATGCCGAGGCGGTGCCCGATGCTGTTCCAGAGGCCGATGCCGATGCTGTTCCCGATGCAGTTCCCGAGGCGGTGCCCGATGCAGTTCCCGAGGCGGTACCCGATGCCGAGGCGGTGCCCGATGCTGTTCCCGATGCCGAGGCGGTGCCCGATGCAGTTCCCGAGGCGGTGCCCGATGCAGTTCCCGAGGCGGTGCCCGATGCCGAGGCGGTGCCCGATGCCGAGGCGGTGCCCGATGCCGAGGCGGTGCCCGATGCCGAGGCGGTGCCCGATGCTGTTCCAGAGGCCGACGCGGTGCCCGATGCCGAGGCGGAGCCCGATGCTGTTCCAGAGGCCGATGCCGAGGCGGAGCCCGATGCTGTTCCAGAGGCCGACGCGGTGCCCGAGGCTGTTCCCGAGGCGGAGCCCGAGGCTGTTCCCGATGCCGAGGCGGTGCCCGAGGCGGTGCCCGATGCAGTTCCCGAGGCGGTGCCCGATGCAGTTCCCGAGGCGGTGCCCGATGCCGAGGCGGTGCCCGATGCTGTTCCAGAGCCCGATGCGGTGCCCGATGCTGTTCCCGAGGCCGATGCTGTTCCCGAGGCGGTGCCCGAGGCTGTTCCAGAGGCCGATGCCGAGGCGGTGCCCGATGCTGTTCCAGAGGCCGAGACCGAAGTGGTGGCCGAGGCGGTGCCCGATGCTGTTCCAGAGGCCGATGCGGTGCCCGATGCCGAGGCGGAGCCCGATGCTGTTCCAGAGGCCGAGGCGGAGGCCGATGCTGTTCCCGAGGCAGATGCTGTTCCCGAGGCGGTGCCCGAGGCTGTTCCCGATGCCGAGGCGGTGCCCGAGGTGGTGCCCGAGGTGGTGCCCGAGGCGGTGCCCGATGCAGTTCCCGAGGCGGTGCCCGATGCCGAGGCGGTGCCCGATGCTGTTCCAGAGGCCGAGACCGAAGTGGTGGCCGAGGCGGTGCCCGATGCTGTTCCAGAGGTCGACGCGGTGCCCGATGCTGTTCCAGAGGCCGATGCGGTGCCCGATGCCGAGGCGGTGCCCGATGCTGTTCCAGAGGCCGAGACCGAAGTGGTGGCCGAGGCGGTGCCCGATGCTGTTCCAGAGGCCGATGCGGTGCCCGATGCCGATGCTGTTCCCGAGGCCGATGCCGAGGCGGTGCCCGATGCTGTTCCAGAGGCCGAGACCGAAGTGGTGGCCGAGGCGGTGCCCGATGCTGTTCCGGAGGCCGAGGCGGTGCCCAAGGCCGAGGCGGTGTCCGATGCTTTTCCGGAGGCCGAGGCGGGGCCCGAAGCCGAGGCGGTGTCCGTGGTGGTCATCCGCTCCGCCCTGGGGGACTTCGGCCGCGACCACGTGGAGGTGGTGGCCTTCCGCTCCGCCCTGGGGGGGCTTCTGCTTTGACCACATGGGTGTGATGACCCTCTGTTCCGCCCGGGTGGGCATCACCTAATGTCCTCCATTTACCAATGTTTTTGTTTTCATTTGTTTTTTGTTTTTTCTATTTTCCTCCGTTGGACCTGGCCCTCCGTCCCTCCCCTCTTTCCTTCCGCCGGTCCACCACCCTCCTGGACTCCTTGTTTTGTGTTACACCTTCCTGTCTCTGCCTTTCCATCACGTCTGGTTGTTCCGTCTCTTTTCTTCCATTTTACCTGGTTGTCCTGTCTTTGTCTCTCCTTTTCACCTGGTTGTTTGTCTCTGTTTTCTGAGCCCGATGCTGTTCCAGAGGCCGATGCCGAGGCGGAGCCCGATGCTGTTCCAGAGGCCGACGCGGTGCCCGAGGCTGTTCCCGAGGCGGAGCCCGAGGCTGTTCCCGATGCCGAGGCGGTGCCCGAGGCGGTGCCCGATGCAGTTCCCGAGGCGGTGCCCGATGCAGTTCCCGAGGCGGTGCCCGATGCCGAGGCGGTGCCCGATGCTGTTCCAGAGCCCGATGCGGTGCCCGATGCTGTTCCCGAGGCCGATGCTGTTCCCGAGGCGGTGCCCGAGGCTGTTCCAGAGGCCGATGCCGAGGCGGTGCCCGATGCTGTTCCAGAGGCCGAGACCGAAGTGGTGGCCGAGGCGGTGCCCGATGCTGTTCCAGAGGCCGATGCGGTGCCCGATGCCGAGGCGGAGCCCGATGCTGTTCCAGAGGCCGAGGCGGAGGCCGATGCTGTTCCCGAGGCAGATGCTGTTCCCGAGGCGGTGCCCGATGCTGTTCCCGAGGCAGATGCTGTTCCCGAGGCGGTGCCCGAGGCTGTTCCCGATGCCGAGGCGGTGCCCGAGGTGGTGCCCGAGGTGGTGCCCGAGGCGGTGCCCGATGCAGTTCCCGAGGCGGTGCCCGATGCCGAGGCGGTGCCCGATGCTGTTCCAGAGGCCGAGACCGAAGTGGTGGCCGAGGCGGTGCCCGATGCTGTTCCAGAGGTCGACGCGGTGCCCGATGCTGTTCCAGAGGCCGATGCGGTGCCCGATGCCGAGGCGGTGCCCGATGCTGTTCCAGAGGCCGAGACCGAAGTGGTGGCCGAGGCGGTGCCCGATGCTGTTCCAGAGGCCGATGCGGTGCCCGATGCCGATGCTGTTCCCGAGGCCGATGCCGAGGCGGTGCCCGATGCTGTTCCAGAGGCCGAGACCGAAGTGGTGGCCGAGGCGGTGCCCGATGCTGTTCCGGAGGCCGAGGCGGTGCCCAAGGCCGAGGCGGTGTCCGATGCTTTTCCGGAGGCCGAGGCGGGGCCCGAAGCCGAGGCGGTGTCCGTTGCGGTTCCGGAGACCGAGGCGGGGCCCGAAACCGTTCCCGATGCGGTGCCGGAGGCCGTTCCCGATGCAGTGCCCGAGACCGCTTTGCCCTGGGGGACTCCGACGGTGACCATGAGGACGTGGTGGTCATCCGCTCCGCCCTGGGAGACTCCGACGGTGACCATGAGGACGTGGTGGTCATCCGCTCCGCCCTGGGGGACTTCGGCCGCGACCACGTGGAGGTGGTGGCCTTCCGCTCCGCCCTGGGGGGGCTTCTGCTTTGACCACATGGGTGTGATGACCCTCTGTTCCGCCCGGGTGGGCATCACCTAATGTCCTCCATTTACCAATGTTTTTGTTTTCATTTGTTTTTTGTTTTTTCTATTTTCCTCCGTTGGACCTGGCCCTCCGTCCCTCCCCTCTTTCCTTCCGCCGGTCCACCACCCTCCTGGACTCCTTGTTTTGTGTTACACCTTCCTGTCTCTGCCTTTCCATCACGTCTGGTTGTTCCGTCTCTTTTCTTCCATTTTACCTGGTTGTCCTGTCTTTGTCTCTCCTTTTCACCTGGTTGTTTGTCTCTGTTTTCTGACCCTCCGTCCCTCCCCCTAGTCCGCCTCCGCTTCACCTCCCTCCTACCTCTTTTTCTGTTGGGTTTTCCGGGGTTTCAGGTGGAGCATCTGGTAGCTGCTCCGTAGGGGAGGGGGTAATGTCACGCTATCAGTCTCTGTTTCCTGGGTGTCCCCTAGTGAGCGCACTTCTCCTTAGGCACTTCACCATAGGCACTTTAATTCCGCTTGTCTGGTCATGTCGTCACAGTAATTGCACTCCAATTAAATCGCACAGGTGTTGACTATCCTTAGTCATTAGTCTCCCTATATAGAGCTGTCTTTCTCTGTCGTCTTTATGGAGTCCTTACCCTATGTGTGAGTTGTGCTTGTCTTGTGAGTCTTCTCGTTACCTTCTTGTTCATCCGCATTCTTATCCGTTTCATCCGGTTCCCTTTTTGTTTGGTTTGTCTCTCTAGACAGTTTTATTTTGTATTTAACCTGTTTGTGCAATAAACCTCACCTGCAATTGGATCCTACCTTCTCCTTGTGTTTTTCCCATAACCCAACCGTCACAGATGCAGGGTACAGTACTGTAAAAATAGGGGTAGAAGGAGGAAGAACCAAAAAAAAAACCTGCAAAGAGCAAAGCAGAGTAGTAATTTCTGATCAATTTTGAGCTACTATGATAGAACATGTTTTCGTTCATCAAAAGACAAATGACGGAATAATATGAACTTTGTTTTGAGATTAAAAATTTACTTCTCCCTGAGAACTGTTTTGAACAATGTATTTTCTATTTGTTGGTGTATTGTTTACTGACTGCTTGATAGTGTATATCATTTTGATCACTTTGTTTATGATTTGAGAGCAGTGTTTGATTTTGAACACAGGTAAAACTGTTTTGAGGCGAAAGTTTCATTTTGCAAGAGGAGTCAGAGGTTTTGTAAATAGTGCTTGAAGATGAGGTTTTGTGTTCAATGTTTTCAGAAAATGGAGCAAGGTTTCAGAAATTGTGTTTTAGCAATTGAGAAAAACTGTAATAAAACAGATTATTGGAGTATGTTTTCTTGAAGAAAGAAAATAATATTTCAATCTTTCTTTTTTTAAGTTACATTTAACTCAATGTGTTACTTTGCCGTTTCTTTGTAATTATCAGTGAAATGTACTTGCAGCTTCTGCCCAGATTATAGTGTTAAAAAAAAGCTCCTAAAGAGGATTTTCATATGTAAAAGAACCATTTTTTTCTTTGTGTGAAGAATATTTGACTATATCTGAATAACTTATGAATAACCTTTTGTGCAAAGGAATGTTTGCATTTTCTTTTTATGCATGGATGTTAAAGGTTCTTCATGGAACCATCAATACCAATAAAGAACCTATTTTTAAGATTGTACTATAAATATAACATCATTTTTGGAAAAGTGAATTGTCTTTCTTGCCCTTTTTTGATCACTGGACAGACTTGCATTATTTTTTTCTGAAATCTATAATGTTTTCCAGAGAGTGGTTGTCTTTTTTCCCGTACTTAATGCTCATGTTGCAGGTAATTCACTTATAGTTCATTAAAGTCTCCTCACAAAATTAGATCTGAGTCTAAAATAAAACTTTACTTCAGAAATGGGCATAATTTAGCACACTACCACACAGGTCGAGAGAGTTGCAGACAATTATAATACGATGAAAAACTGGGCTGAAAAAAAAATAGATCTTCTGCACTCAGCAGCCTGACTATTTTTGCTTTTCAAAGACAACTAGATGCTTTCCACCCATAACTATATTTTCTCTCTCTCTTCTTTTTTTGCTCTATATCTCCTGAGTCGCATTGATCAATACGCAAACAGAGCAATTTCTCTCCATCCATCATTTTATGGTCAATAACAGCAGAACACAAGGCAGAAAAATGGAAAATGGTGTCTCAAAAACACACCCACTGCATGGACCGATGCAATAACTCAGACAAACATTGACTCCCCATAAACATAACACACGCTGACACACATACACATACATGTCACTGACTGGCCTGGCATCACAGTGCTCACACACATTTGTGCTTTAAATGATAGAGACGCCCGCTCTTCTACACCGAAGTCCTGTCACTCTGCTTCCAGTGCTTCTGAATTGTCTTTGATTCAGTTCTGTTATAGCCTCTGGGAAAGTTTTGTTTTGGTTTCATTCATTTTGTAAAAAAAATAATGAAAGTGTGTCTGTGTGTGTTAATTGTAATTTTTTATTTCTTTATTATTTTATTGGAATTTACTGTTTATGTAAACTTCATACTAATATATATATATATATATATATATATATATATATATATATATATGGTGATTCATTTCATTTGTACTTTTATTTATTTGTATCTGCTCATTTGTTTATTTGTTTAATCTGAGCATTATTTATTTATTTATTTATTTCTATTTTCTGGTGGAATATCAGCACGCTCCCTTGGTTTAAATGAATGTGAAAAGGCGATTGGTTATGATATCTTTAAATTAGGGAACAATTTGATACTATGTTGTTCACAAATGAGAACTTTCTTAGTTTCCATTTCTTTCGGAACTTCTCCGGTTAGGGCTAAGGTTTCCTTTCAGCCTTTCATCTTGACAGCAGAGAGATACGGGCACAGCTTCATTTCCAATATGGGCACGCTGCCATTCCTGCTCTGGCCTCACTCCAGCGTGAGTGAGTGAGTGAGTGAGAGAGAGAGAGAGAGAGAGAGAGAGAGAGAGGGAGAGAGGGAGAGGACACTGCTGAGTGTTCAAGGGCACTAGCAGAGATGCACTTCTTTCACACACTCACACACACACATATATATATAAAGATACCTCAGCTCAGCTAAAATCTAAGGTGTAATAAAAGTTCATGACTTTAGCTTTGTTCCAAAACCTAGTGATCTGCCGCCTTCATAATAACCTTTTTGGAACTCTTTTCAAATATTTAGATTAAAATTTGTAATTATTTTAAACTGTTTCAGTTTCTTTTACGTATTTTAAGTATATTAGAATATTTCTTATACTGTTTGCTTGTTGCACTGAATTATGGGAGTCAATAAAAAGGAATTTTAATAAGCAGCATAATTAAGCTGCATACATTTTAGAAGAGGCTTCACATCTGGAGCACTTCTAGATGCCTCAAAGGAATAGTTCATCCAAAAATGTTAATTTGCTGAAGATTTACTCAGCATTACATCACTTGCTCACCAATGGATTCTCTGCAGTGAATGGATTCCGTCAGAATAAGAGTGCAAACAGCTGAAAAAAACATCACAACAATTCAAAAGTAATCTACACAGCTACAGACAAACAAATCCATAATTTAAAGCTGCGGTAGGGAACTTTTGACGCTCTAGCGGTTAATAAACAGAACTGCTTGCGTCTTGCAGGAAGAACATTGTAGCCGGAGCTACTTCTCTCTGTTTATGTCTATGAAGAATCACAAAGGCAGGCCCATCGCAACAAGGCAGGCAAACCAAGCAATTGCTTGGGGCCCCGAACTGACCTGGGGCCCCAAGACAACGACTGGTTAAGAATAAAATGCAACTACACTGTGTGAGCGCCCCTTTGATCGTCTATGCAGTAACGTGTAATGACACTGTTATCGGGATCCCCCTCAAGGGGGCCCCTCTCAGTTGTCGCTGACAGCAGCAGGCCAACCAAGTCAAGTGATCTCTGCTTTTTTTTTTTCCGAACGGAAGAAATATGGTTACTGTAATATGTTTTTTTTTTTTTTTTTTAATGGGATAAGGAAAACGCAGATCAGAAATCGCAGACTGCAAGGAGTCAGCAGTGTTTTGATTTGAGGGCTCAGGCAAACATAAAGAGAACGTAGTGGCGTGTTTCGATTGCAAGAATCGCGGAATCCAATCATAAAAACGGAATTTACAGTTTAACGCAGAATGACACGTAATTTGCCAAATTTTGAATGAATGAATTAAAAATAGGTCATGCGCTTACATCAAACCACGATATGGACTAATATCTGTAAATATTAAGCAGGAACAGTCTGTTTAAATATGAATCCTGCGTGTTCTGCGTGTCTCTGTTAATGAAAGGAGCAGAAGCGCGTCTTCCTTGAAGACGCACTGAAGCGCGCGTGACGCTCGCGGTGATTTCAGTCTCGCGTCTGATGTCTCACTAAATAAGAATGTGAACGCATGAACAACATCTACAGAACTGCTCTTAACAAAAACTTTAGTTTGCTTAATTTTCAACAATTAAAAGATAAATTAATGTTTGGTGTTTAATGTGCATCTCAGAAAAGGCTTTATTTAAAAACCCACCTGAATGGCACTTAAATGCACTTAATTCATCTGTCAACTTTATTGTCATTGTTCAAAGTACAAGTAGTACAGACAGAGAAACAATTATTAATAATGAAATGTTTTTTTATGTATGCATTGCATTCTATGCATTTTAAAAAAAAATCTAAAAAAGGAAAATTAGTTATTCATTTAACGCACCCCTGAGCTGGTAATAGTGACCTCTTTCAATATGCTAACAGTGAAATGGTAAAACGTACTTCACAGGTAATTTCAGATTTTTGTTTCAATTATTTCCCAGCTACACCATCAACTTCATCCTCAACATCAACAGATGCATCACTTCTCAGTGCTGATTTTTCCTCTATAAAGCACAAGGTACCACAAGCTCTATAATTATAGCTGATATCCTGCACAGCCCAGAGTTTAAAGTATGTGCTGTCATATTATTAGAAGAAGAAAAAAAAACAGTGCAAATCACTATTGAATTACCACCAAACTATTTTTTCATGCAGTATTTGCACTGTAAACTTTTTTTAATTTATATAAAATGCGGGTGAACTTATATGGCTATGCTGTAGTTCCTGTAGGCTTGGCGCGCGTGTGTGTGTGGGGGGGGGTTGTCGGGGGGCCTCGATGTCCATTTTGCTTGGGGCCCCCAAATTCCTTCAAACGGCCCTGCACAAAGGTACTGGGTTACTCCGCCGCGGTACCCCCGAAGCAATTATAGGTGCACCCTATAGTGATTCAGGACAAGCTAAAAACACGGTTTGGAAAATGGATTCATGGTGTACTCGCTTATTATGTTCATTTTTCTACATTTTGAACACAAACAAAGTTACGGACCGCAGCTCTGATTGGTTGTTTTTTACCGGGAGCGGATGACTTTCTGCAAATGGCACTGGGAGGAGCCAGTGGAGCTTGATTTTTTTCACAGATTATCTGTCTCATATTCTACTGTCAGGACATAATGACAGGTTTAACAAATATGTAAAAAATATATTTTTACAAAAGTTCCCTACTGCAGCTTTAATGTGTGTGTGTGTGTGTGTGTTCCCTTTACCTTGAAGTCAACAGTAATGCGCTCTACAATAAGCCACATTAAATTTTACACTGTAAGCAAACATGGAATCAATTAACGGCACGGTTTGCATGTTTCACTCCGTTCTTTTGAGATTGTGTGCCTCGGAGCGACATGCTAGCAGAGGCTTTTCCATTCATCCCAGGCTCTGAAAAGAGTAAATAAACATGCACACAGGCCTTTCGCTGTGTGCCGTCTGAAGTCTCAGAAAGCCGTAATCTCTGCTCCCCAAACTCTCTGCCCTTTAACATTTTTACAGTGCTTAGAGGAGGCCGCACACTGAGCATGAAAATGTTAAGTATCGATTGGCGGGAAAACTACAAAGGACCTGGCAGCTGGGATAGCAGGATGCTTGAAAACCTCTCCTAATGAAGCTGGCATTTGCAGTCTTCAGCAGGACACATGGGCCACCCGGCCAGCGTTTGTCATCCTGTTTAGAGCCCCCTCAGGCGTTTTGGATGAGAAAATGTGCGACAAATGCAGAGTGTAACCATTTAGCATTGTACGTGGAGATAAACTGTCCCTGATAAGTTGTTGGTTGTGCTTCCTGATGCAAAATGTACTGTAAATATGTTGCTCTTCATTTTAAAATGTTCATGTTGTTGCTGTTGTTGTTTTATAAACTCATTATCAGCCTTACAATCGGAGTTATGAGTTGAACTTTAGAATGTCTTCTGTATTCATTTTGTTCCCCTTCTGGGTGCAATGTCTGAACAAAACAACATGTTCTCAATCCAAAACTTTCTAGGTTTTAACTTCTGTAAATTTTAAATGTTAAAAAAATATATAATAATCTAAAACTTTTATTTCCATGTTTTTAAAAATCACAGATTTTTAGTGTATTTTTAGACTTTTGGAGACTGAATGTTGCCAAACATTGCTCCTGCTGTCTGGTCGTGTTCGTCACAGACCCCAAACACAGGAAGAAATCTTCTCATAGAAATGTAACTCCGAGACAGTGGAGTAATTGAGAAAGATGAATATGAGCATACTCGGAGTGCTATAATTACACACTCTAAAGTTGATCGTGACCAGTGATTACAGGGACAGAGCGAGTGCCATCTTGTCTGATTTGGGGGCCGTTTCATGATCGTTAAGGAGCGTTCAGCTAATTAGCAGGATGTGTCTGCACTTGCCTGGAGAATCAGTTATTTGTGTCAGATTGGGACACGAGTGGGTCCACCCTGTCTGAGTTGTCACATTTGCAGTATAACAGTCTATTTTAGTTTCTTAAACTGCCAAACAAACAATCCAAACAGTGGATATTTTTTGGAGGATTATAAAATTGTTTTTAAAACAACTCACATACAGTTAGACTAAGGAAGAGCTTTGCTGGATAATGTGTTTTGTGGTACTATCATGTGCTCATATTTGTGCAAGTCAAATATGCATTAATGGGAAAAAGGTTTTGTCAAATTTTCTGCAAAAATACTATGCGATTTTTCTGTTATATAAGTAAATTATTATATCTGCAAATAATATTTCTTGTTAATTCACTACAGTGAAATTAATAGGTTTGTATTGTACCGTGTTTTTTGATTATGCTTTGTTTCATGCAATCAGTAAATAAAATGTAAGCATAAAATACAGTTTGTTCTTTTCTGTGTGTTGCACTCTAGTTGCAGTCTTCCTGAAGATAAAGTCACTCTGATGTGTTTCTTAATGTCACTTTTTCCACTTTCATTCAAATGAACACACTGTACTGCAGATATGGTTATGCTGACACAATGAGCGGACTATGGTTAATCTAATTAGGTGAACTAATTTTCCACACTTCAATGCAACCCCCCCCCCCCCCAAAAAAGGGTCATAAAAGAGGGAACTCCATTATGTACACTTTATTCCATGACATAATTAGAAAGAGAACAAATGGAGGTTAATCCTTCTGTTCACAATATGTTTTTCTTCTAAAAAAAAAAAAAAAATACAATACACACATTGTGTTGTAAAAAAAAACAAAAAAAACAAAAAACGAATTGACTTTAATAGAAGAATCCCCCCCCCCCCCCCATTTTATTCCAGTGCACATTAATATTTTTTCTGTAAGACCTTTTTATAACCTTGATGGCCATTTTTATACTCCCATTTACCTTTTTCAGCATGGGAGTAAAAAAATAAAAATACCATTACCTAACAGAATCTCTTAGAACTGCCATTTCTGCAGTTTTCAGTTAAGTAAAAGGGAATAACAGAATTGAGCTTTCAAAAATACAAAAAGTATGATGAAATATTCAAAGACATACTGACATTATATCTGATATTTAAGATGCAAGGTATTCTTGTTTGCTTGCTTTAACGAATTCATAAATGGCAGATCATGGAGCACTGAACAACTTTATGAAGAAAAGGTTTCTAGGTCACATCACAAAGGTCACCAGTGAATCCACAATAACAGGATGAATATTTAGCCATATCGGATCAAAAGAATGCCCCCCCCCCAAAAAAAAAAAAAAAAAAATAATAATAATAATAATAAAATAAAAGTATTCACCCTCAGGTGATCCAAGATGTAGATAGGTTTTTCTTCATAGGAACAGATTTGGAGAAAAATGTAGCATTACATAATTTGCTCACCAATGGATCCACTGATTGGGTGCCGTCAGAATGAGAGCCCAAAAACCAGAGGTACTTCAGTCCATCAAGCAAAAAGCTGGGTTTTTGGCCAGAAGCAAAAGGTTTTAAGTTAAAAACATCTTACATTATAATTACTGGTTTCTTACAAATCACACAGCTTTTCACCTCACAAGACATTAATTGATGCAGATTACTTGTGAATCATTGTGTATCAGTGGTTTGAACTCGCATTCTGACGGCACCCATTCACTACAGTGGATCCATTGGTGAGCAAGTGATGTAATGCTAATTTTCTCCAAAGCGGTTCTGAAGAAACGAAACCATCTACCTCTCGAAATTTTAAGCAAATCTCCATTTTTGGGTGACTATACCATTAATAACTATTGTGCTTAAGGAACACTGTATAACTGTTTTTAAGAAGCTGACGGCCCATCATGAGTTCTATTGTGCTTGAGAACTCAAAAACACACACACACGATTGTTTATGCATGTATACATGCAGACACTTTCCTTCATCAAGCACCTTCACAGAAGACATATCCCCCCCCAAGTAGCTTTACATCTGTACAGAAACACACACATAGACGATCTCCTTCTAAAAAAAACCTCCCCACATTCTAGTGGATTGTGCGAGACCACTGCTGTTGGGAATAAGATCTTTTTAGAGTGTTGCATTCTGATGCAGTTCCATCATACAAGAACACTTTCACGCTGCGTTCACAGTTGCACCACTGCTAGGTTAAAATGTTAAGAGAGCGTCTGCTGCTGAGGGGAATCTTTGGCATTAAGCCCATGAGACGAATGTGAAGATGGACAGCAGATAAGGATGGATCAATGTAATCTCACCAGTTATGTCACTCTTCAGCTTCTGCAAATGGATTCTTGGAACAACTGGGCTTGAAAAGTTTGTAGAGACTCACAGTGTATGATTTGAGAAATCTCTTTTAAAAATGTCCTTTTAGATCCTGCAGGAAATGAATGGTTTTGATGGGATTCCCCACAAGATAATCTTGTCCAATTGCAAAGGATTGCAGCTGAACGATTTAATTACTTGCAGGTGCGTATCATCACACTCCATCTTTTATCACTCCTTTGTTCATTTCAGCTACAGACAGTACCTCGTTTCATTTATTGGAGTGTCTTGTGTAAATTGGAACGCCAATTATTCAGACCCATTGGGTGATTACTTAAAAGAATGTGAGGTTTTATTTGAAGATATGGGAAGTAGGTTACAAATTAAATTTAGACCTGAACAATCTAAACTGTTTTTTCTCTGTATACTCCAGGCTGGTCAAAATACCGAATTTAAAAATTGAGTTCTTTTCCGTTAATAAATGTCCAATTGTATTGAATTGCCATGAGTTGGCAGATATTGCATGCACGAATACTTCCACATTTAGCATCAGTGGCCACCACAATTTCTGGCGCAGTGCAGTGTACGGAAACAGTGAAGAAATTAAGCACAAAATTAAATCTTGTGTCAGATGTCAGGACGAACAATACTGATACGATTCATCGTGTATTTCAAGCTTCTGGAACTCATAACTTAGCTAATATACTAAAATGTTACATTTACTAATGTACTGTATTATAATTAAATGTAATTATTTTTGATCAACCGTTTTGACAAAGAAAACATAAATCATTGATTTAGATAAGTCTGCTGGAACATTTCACAATTTGGGATGCACGTTACATCCAGCAGATGGTGACAACTGAGAACTCTTTATGGGCGAGTGAGTCATTTATGCAACTGATTCATTCAGCAATACCGATTCACTTGGGACCGAAACACTTACTGTACTGTGAGGAGGAGGCTTGATCCTGCTTTGGCTTCATTTGGAGTTTTTGTCGCTGGTGGAGCAAAAACAGACAAAGTAACTGGCCGTATATAGTGTCTAAAATGTAAGTTACTCAGTATTAACTTTTTATTTATCATACCGTTGTGTAAAAACAAGCAATATCTCATTCAATACAACCTCAAAGCCCTCCATTTTCCAACCTATTGAGTTTGATTTGCATCACCCGGCTTTCATTCCCAGCTGTGACCTATGTGGAAATGAGGGGATCAGCGATTAGCCAAGCGTTTACGGGATGTGGCCAGCAGGCACTTCAGAAACAATGCTATGGCCGAGCTTTTTGGGTTTGTTCAGTGCATTGCCATTCATCACCTCTCATTACAGGTTCTAGCGACTGGTGACCCAGCGATACAGATACAGAGCTCTTCATCCACCCCCATCTGTTCTGGTCCATTAGCCTGGGAGATGGGCCTGAGTCTGTGGTAAATGCTTTTCAGAACATCTAATCCCACTCATCTCTGTGTCTCTCGTTGCAGCATACCAGCTACACCACAGTGATCCATTCCATCCCCATGAAAACAGCGACAACATCCTTGCTTCCCGGTTCCAGATTCAGGTCTGTTTGCACATACTGTTATGAACGGGGTGCTTAAAAAGATGTGAAAACTGTAACTTGAAGGCTTCATAAAAAAGAGCACAAAAGACTTATGTTAGGGGTTGAAGTATTAACATTTTGTAGATAATGCATCCTGTACCATTTTTGCTCATGACTGACTTAAGTAAACATCAATATAGTTTTATTTTGATGTTTTTTACAACAATGACATAAATTTAGAAACCATCAGAAGAATTATACATCGTCCAACAATATAAAGAAATGGAATAATAATTGAACATTATTATTATTTTTTTTATTCAACTATTTAATTCGACGTTTTTTTATATATAAAAATGACAAGTTTAGAAATTGCCAAAGAGTTGTACACTGTAATAAATGCATAACATTAAAAAATAGAGTATTTCCAAGATAACAATACGATTATTGGCCTATTAATGTTATTAGAGCTTAAACTATACTGTATATACAGTGAAGACAATTATTAACTGCATATTATTTGTTCAGTTATTTAGCAAATAACTTTAAGATAAAAAAAATTTTGGTCTGGCTCTGTCCTCCATTGCTTCTTCATATATATTTTTTTTTTTTTTTTTTTGGTCCTCTGAGGAACATGCTGATGATTCATCTCCCCTCATGTAAGGCAAACTCCTCAAATACATTCACACGCTTTTATCTATTAACAGAGAGCAGGTTTGGCATTTTCAATAGGCTGTGGCCGTTAATGACACCATTAAGACAACAAATCTGCTCCGCTCACACTAATTTATTCATGAGCACATTGAAATGTTCAATTGACCTTTCCACTGGCTTTCGGGACTAAAACTGCCGCTGTTTGACTACGGTCAGGCTTATTACATGTTTTAACACATTGGCTGCAGTTGTTTGGTAAGTGCTCATTTATGTGACCGAAGCCTTGCCAGGACTATAGCAGAACATGCTGCTGGAAAGGGAGTGGAAAAGAATCTGTATTACCTGACCGTGGGCTTACAGATGAACTGCCCTATGCTGTTTCCAGATTGTGTTTTATGAGCAGAATACTTCCACACAGCCGCCCTCTCTCTTCCTGTTTAATCAGGGAGCCAAGTGAGGTGTGTGCTTCCCTTTTTGATCTGCCTTCTAGCCCAGATAACTCATTTGACTCCCTGCAGACCTCGTGTAGTTTTAGTATGAGCACTGAGAGTAGATTGAGCACGTGGTCCCAGCTGGATAAATGCGTGTTCTGTTTAAATGGTGTATTGATCATTTAGAGGCAACTTCCTTTTTTTATCCAGGCACTGTTTTAAATCAATCTTCCAAAAGTAATTAGAAAAATATGGAAAATGTGTTATGTAAATGTAAGCATAATAACTTTAGATCAGAGTTAAGTAGTGTGTGATGATGCATTGCATTTGTTTAAGATTAGCCGTAGGTTATATCGCTAAATATAGATAAAAGTGACTGCTTCATTTTATGCTCAATTAAATCGGGACAACGTAAATGTGTTGTTTTAAGTAAAACAAAACATATCTTAACGTATCTTCCCCTCTACTAAGGTATTTTTTTTTATTTTATTTTTTTTTTACCAGAAGGGAAGATACATAAAGGGAACATGAAATCTATATTTCTAAATGCACGTTCTTGTGGAAAATTTCTGTGAACAATGTAATTTGCTGAAAATGTACTCGCATTCAAGTAATCCAAGATGTAGATAAGTTTTAGCACTACATGACTTTCTCACTAATGGAACCTCAGCAATGCAGCTGTCACATCTGGCCAAAATACCAGTCCATAATCCATAATAATAATTCCTCTGATTTACCCCTTATAAACATTGCATATTTCTATGCATATTGATCATCTGAATCAAACTCCTCTTGCATGGCCTGGGGGGGTAAGTTTCCAGGATTATTTTGTTTATGGGTGACCTATTGTTTTTATTAAAAATGTCCTGACTTGCTCTAAAAATTACCTTTTATTTATTTTTTTTAATTTTTTTTATCTGACATCAGAACAGCATGGGCGGATAAAACAGCCCAACATGTTTCAGCCTCTCCTCTCCAGCTGTTTGTGCGAGTGATGACCACCACATTAAGGTACATATTTGCCAGGTTTCCTCCTAAAACCATTATAGAGGTATAGATATTAGGGAGGTTGCAGTTGTGTGCAAGGTATTTTGAATTTGGGAATAGTTAAGGAATGAAGACACACAAAATGCAGTGTTCTGAATCTCTGTGCTTGAAGTCAACATGAAATCAAGTGACACTATTTTAATGCACATTCTTGATCTTACTGTACATGATTCACTGGTGCATGGTAATTCAAATAGATTTATTTTTTAATCTTTGTAATCTGTTTTTAAAATATTATAACTTGCTCTGCATCTTAAATTACTTTAACACCCACTTTTTTCCTATCTTTTTCTCTCAGTGGATAATTATATTTGTTAAACAAATATAAATTATGAAGATATGTTCCGTAGTAGGCTTTTAATGTTAAATTGAACATTTATATTTTTACATGTAGACTATACATTTTTATATTGTACAAATATTAATTGTACAAATGTAATTGTTAAAATATCATCTTAAAAAGTGCTCTGCCATATATCAGTGTAATCAAGCAACATTTTTTTTTTATATTGGAAATTATGTGGAATTCCATTTGTGTGAAGAGAGCGAAAGGGATTAGCATGTGCTAATGAGCATTTGATGAGCCAAACAGGAAGAATTCAGGCCAAATCATTTGTGTCTGGCACTGGACACGGCCGCCAAGCACTGAAACTCAGATGCATATCATTATAAAACTACAAATGACCAGTTAAGCCATCAGATCTACTAGAGAGAGCAGAAGAGACGGACTCAGAGGACCCTATAAAATAATAAGTGCTAAATCAGTACCGCAGAATAATATCTGTATCTCCTCCTCAAGGTTGTAGTGCTACTTTGAAGGAGTCCAAATCACTCACTCGCTCAGAGTGCAACATCAGCTCGTCTATAGGATGACTTCTGAAGGATCAGATGAGAGACAGTCTTTCAGGATTTGAATGGAGAGAGAGAGAGAGAGAGAGAGAGAGGGAGCAATCTGCCCCACCGCTGGTATCAGATGACCTTCACTGTGCAAACCTATCCATCTGTTGTGTCTGCAAAGATGACAGACAGCCAAATAGTGCCTTATAATTAAGGAAAAACTGTAGCAGACTTCAGACACTTAACAGGATTTTACTAGCAAAAGATCACCAGATAAAGGCAAGCCAAACAACTTTGAGCATTAATAATGTATTAATTGTGTTTTTAAAACAATACAAAATACATCGCCATGCTTATAATGATATATTTGCCATATTTACTATCACAAACAGCTCACAAATGATGAATACAGTAATTATTTCACATTTACAATTTCTCAGTTCAGCAGAGGTGTCCAAACAATATTTTTGCGACATGCATTGTCTGATTTAACTGTTTTGATGCTTTTACACAACAATAAAAACACCATAGAACAATTGGCAGTAATTACTGGGAAAATGAAAGCCATGCTCATCTAAATGCTGTCATGAAAGGTTTTGCTGTCATTAGCAGACATGATGGACGCTCCAGTCAGAATTGGCAGGGCATTTTATGAAACATAACAAATGACCTTTAAAGGGAGCGTGTATTAATCAGAGGCTGAATGAATGCATGTAAACTCATTAACAACATTTGGCCTTGGCTACGTGTCTGATCCCTTAGCATTTTTCACACATCCATAGGGGCGACGTGAAAACTGAGAAAAATAAATTAATACAAATGCAGATTTTAAAGTAGATTAAAGCGAAGCGCTTAAACGTGCAAAACTCTCTCCATGAATCTAGGGTGGTTGCTGAGTGTTTTTCCTAAGTGGTTGCTAGGGTGTTCTGAGTGTTTGCGTATAAAGTTCTGAGTGTTTGCGTAAGAGCCCACTCATGTCTTAAAAATGTCTTACAGTGTTGATCTGGTCTTGGGTCAATTTAAAGGGGTCACATGACGTTGACAAAAAAAAATTAAAAAAAATAAATTAAAAAAAACATTATTTTGTATATTTTGTTGTACTGCGATGTGTTTATGCAGTTTAAAAAAAAAAAAAAATTCCACCCACCCTACAATATTGTTGCTCCTCTAAGCCCGGCCTTAGTCAAACAAGTAGATTTTTACAAAGCTCATCGTTCTGAAAAGAGCTGTGTGCTTTGATTGGCCAGCTATACAGTGCATTGTGATTGGCCGAATACCTCAAGCATGTGATTTATGACTTATGAGGTTCAGGAAACTTTCCTCCATAAAATGTGCTGCACACACACTTAAATATTTGGTTTGTACTGTTATGGAACAGTGTTTTAAATAAAACTTCCACAACTGATTTCTAGTTTTGTCCTCTGCCAAAGTAGTTTGGCATTTGCAATAAAACACACAGCATCTCCACAACATGGTGGCGGTGAGAATAAAAGTTAAGCCTTCTTTCTTTGCGTATACATTTGGGCGGTGTTATGCAAATCTTCCCACACAGTGACACAGATATGTAGGGGGCGTGTCTGAACTAGGCATTTTAGGAAGGCCTGGATGAGCAGTCATTTTTATAAAGTATATCTCTTTGAATTTGAGACTTGAAATGTGTGTGACTTTACTTCTCTTCTGTATGCACAAACAGCTTTTAACACTCCAAAGACAAAGGGAATCATGAAATCGCATCATATTTATGGTAATTGTTCAGAGGGCTTCAGCAGTCTTCCAGATGGGCCTAAAGATGGATGTACCACCTTGTAGGAAGTCGTGGCCTAATGGTTAGAGAGTCGGACTTCCAATCGAAAGGTTGTGAGTTCGAGTCCCGGGCCGACAGGAATTGTGGGTGGGGGGAGTGCATGTACAGTTCTCTCTCCACCTTCAATACCACGACTCAAGCTTTTTACTCAAGTAAAAGTACTGGTTTAAAAAACTACTTAAAGTATAAAAGTAAAAGTAATGTAAGGGGAAAAAAAATGCCATTAAGAACAAAAGCTTAGGCCGCACCACAGGGGCCTATTGTGCACTACCCCTCCTCAAAAAAACATTTTTCTAAAGGCCATAGGCCATAATGACTATAATGTTATATTAAAATGTTCATGTTGAAAAATTTGGGATGCACTAGGCTACCTGTTTCAGCCGCATACATGTGCACATCCCAAACATCCAATTAGGACACAGGTGCAAGACAACTAAATGATATAGACAAATAAAGAAGCGAAGTCTGAACACTGAAAACTACTGCTCCAGAGGAATTTAATCAAGCAACGTTTCGACCTTCAGGTCTTCATCAGCCGCATATATGCCCATTTAAAATGAACGCACTTTAGTACAATGCAAATACATTAAAGGACTAGAGATATGATGACTAGTTGCCAATAAGTATTGTTATGGTGCAAAAAGTCAAACTTCAGAGGCTTGTCATCAATAACTTTTAATGGAATGTACATCCAAGATTAGCTGCAGGAATCTGCGAGGGCAATGGACAAGAACATTGGTGCAGGCTTAGTAACAATTACACTTGTATGGTTGTCTATTTACAGTAAACATTATAGTGCTGTCAAAATGAATGATTAATCCAAGTGATTAATCAAAAACTAAAACTGAAAAAGAAATCATAATCCTGATACTTTCTTGATTGATAGCTTCTTGTATTTGGTACATACGTCTTCTATGTCCAGTGTTCGGGGGGGAACGAGTTACAAAGTTGGTATAGCCTACTTATCACAACATTGTCAATCGCATCATCAATCGAAAACGCTAAATTATTCAAACGTCTCGCTACCAAACTACCTACAGTAGCTTAATTTGTGGAGGACGAAGAAAAAGCACTCATTTGGTAAATGAGCCAGTGAGAAATAATAACTTTTAAGTAGGGTCCAGTGCCTTTTCAATACTTTTAAAACGGTACCGGCTCCTAAACGGTGCCTGAACCGATACTTTAAAAAAAAGAACCACAAAAAAACTATGGATAACTTTAAAGAACATTACAAATATTTAAAATAAATCCATAGCTTGTTGTGCAAGTTGTGCTTCCCTTAATCTAAGCCTAATAAATGTATTTCACAATCTGGGTCATTATTTAATACAAAACCACACATAATGTTTCTACTGTATCTCTGTCACTCACTCTGATATTTAGTTAAGATGAGTGCTGTCTGTCACTGTCTTAAATCAGTTCTGTGAATTACTGTATGGTCATTCTTTATAAAGTAGCAACAATGTCGTTTTTAAAATACAGTACTGTGCAAAAGTCTTATGGAAAAATTAGTATTTTCTCCCCAAAAAGGGTTTTAAGCCAGTTATTTATATCTTTTGCTGTAGTGTGTCAGTAGGAAATATCAGTTTGCCATTAATTTTAATAATAATCTAGTGCGATTTTGAATGCACAAGCAGTCTGGCAACGGCAAAATGAATGTTTGGAAATGTAAACTGATATTTTATACTGACACACTACAGCAAAATATATAAATAACTGTCCGTACACCATTCTTTTAAGTGAAAATACTAACGTGTCTAAGACTTTTGCACAGTAGTATATGTATAAAGTACGTATGATTAAATTAAGTATATTTAAGTAAGTGTAATTAAAGTATGTGTTCGTTCATATGTGTTAAGGGCTAGATTTTCGCTGGAGGAAACGGCTGTGGTGTGATGAGCGAAAACTTTACAGATGAGAAACCGACTGCTACCTCGTGACCTTTTGTAAACTGTATTTATGACAAAGAACTGCACAGATATGGATATTCTAACAATCTATCGATAAACACATACCTTGTGTCCTCTGTTTGTTTAAGTGCGCATGCGCTGCTCCGTTCGCGGTCTGCGCCTCTGCGGATTGAAGAGCGCGCTGAAAGACGGGAGGAGACCGGTCTGACGCTGGTTTCATGTGAAATTTAAGCGGACTGACTCTGAGGCGATCGGATACCGGTTCCATACCCAACCCTACTTTTAAGAAATATATTTTTTGATAAACGAACCCAAAACTGTCTATGTCCTGGCTGGACTGTGATGTGATTTGTGTCACGTGCAGGTGCGATGGATCACGTACAGGTGTCGGAATGGTTTATACTTCTCATCCAACCACAATCAAATTCACTCCATCCGGATGGCGCGATTTATCTGGATAGTTTTTTTTTTTTTTTTTTTTTTTTTTGAATGATGACAAGCCGAAATGAAAACAAGCCGAAATGAAATAGCAGTAACGAAGCTATTTTTAAAATGTAAGGAGTAGAAAGTACAGATACTTGCCTGAAAATGTAAGGAGTAGAAGTAAAAAGTCGGCTGAAAAATAATCACTCAAGTAAAGTATAGATACCCCAAATTTCTACTTAAGTACAGTAACGAAGTATTTGTACTTCGTTACTTGACACCTCTGGACCTTGAGCAAGGCATCGAACCCCCAACTGCTCCCCGGGCGCCGCCCACTGCTCCGGGTGTGTGCTCACACTGTGTGTGTGTGTGTTCACTGCTCTGTGTGTGTGCATTTCGGATGGGGTAAATGCAGAGCACAAATTCTGAGTATGGGTCACCATACTTGGCTGAATGTCACTTCACTTTCACTTTCACTTTCACTTTCACTTTCACTTGTACGACAACCAAGAAAACAGTACGATGCTGTAATACACACGGTCACTCACCACGCACAATTACAGTTGTTTGCAGGCCCATATCTACAAACAAACAAGGTAATAATCCTCACTATTTAACAAGCAAAAAGGCATTTTAAAAACAGGGAACAACTTGAAAACTGTCCGACAGCCAGCACTTAACAGACAGGAGGATAACACAACTGTAAGCATGCATTTAAAACACCACATGTCATAAAGGCACAGTAACAGTACCAAGGATGATGCATCCCAAGCAACCAAACACTTCCCCTTTTTAAAGCACAACACAAGCACTAATTGGCTCATGAAACTTAACCAACTGACCAATCATGAATAAGTACAGACACTGATAGGTTCATCTGTTTGGGTAACACCACTCAATCATACCTGGTCTATACCTCACTCTGCTACACATGCATTTGTGGGTGTGTGGGTGTTTGTGAGTGTGTGCACATGTGGTAGATTCTACTTTATCATTGCACAAAAGCGCAACAGATGACTACTTCATTCAGTGGGAATGACCCAAGATTCCGTATGATGTCATCCACCTGCAGGTGGGTGGCATTGTGTCACTCTTTAGGGCTGTAAATTCAAGTCTTCTCCTGTTATTGTCATTATTCCAGCACAGTGCATCGAGCCAAGCTTGCAAAGGCAGGAAACGTGTGTGTGTCTTTGTCTGAGTGTGTGAGTCAGAGCATGTGAGTGTGTCAAGACCATTCTAGCCGGCAGATGGACACCCGGAAGGGCTTCATCTCTGGCCTCATTGGCTGCTCACATAACAGACATGCTGGGATATAAACACACCTGAGCCAAGTTTCTCTCCCACAGGCTGCTGCGAGAACAATTGTTGTTCTGCAAACCACGTTTTTGTGTCAGTATTAGTATTTCTAATGCGTGTGCTTTGTGGAATGACAACAAATAAATCCAGTAATCCAGTTAGATTTCTCGTCTGAGGTTCATGTACGTAATAAGATCTAATCACAGATCAGTAGGATAAATAAAATACCTAGAAATACCCGGGCATATGGTGTTTGCACCATGTTTGTTACACTGGATCTGCTTGCCTATAATTCGCCTGGAGTTTACAGCACTTTGTTTTGCTTCCCAGACTTATTGTTGAGTATGGAAAGCCTGGTGACACCTGGTCTGAGTGTTTTCTTGCTGGGGCAGAAATAATCAGCATGTTGTCAAGCTGAAGCAGGAAATATCAGCATCTTTGGTGTCAGACAGGCGACAAGACACATGCTGATCCCTTTAATTTCCTTTGTCTAGGGATCTCCAGTACAGCCTTGGGACTGTATTTAATGTTTTTCAATTTTGCTCTTTTGATTAACTTGATTAAATGTTTACTCTCATACAGTATATGCATTTATTTTACGGAAAATGTAAAATAATTTTTAGACAACGTATTTCAGAAATGCACATACATTTCACATTATGTGTGCTGAATTTTAAAATGTTTTTAAGAGAAGTCTCTCATGATTTCCAGAGCTGCATTTATTTTAACAAAACGTGATGTTGTTAAATTATAAATGTATTTATTGTCACTTTTTATCAATTTAATGCCTTCTTGCTGTGCCTTAAAAATTATTATTTTTGTTAAAATTCTGTGAATACAATCTAAATAAGTAATAGTAAATGCGATTTTATTTGCAGTGTGATCCTTTTGTTTAAAACTTCTGATGAGCCTGCCATTGGCATGAGTTCGAGGTGGGACTGTTTGTTTGCCTGATGAGTGGCAGACTGGAGTGAATGTTTGAAATCATTATTTTTGCATATCCGTTTGGAGCAGCTAATGGCAGAAAGACAAAACACACTAAATCTTTACAGAAGACTCCTGTTGAAAATCGTTTGGTACCATGAGCAGTTGAAGGTTTAGAAAGCCAATGTAAGGTCTTATGTAAATGACCTGGCAAGAAATTGCCACCCTGATTCAAATTGATCAGAAATGGCAAAATTTCCTCCTTAGGCCTGAAACATACTCTATGCAAGTACGTGTGCACAAATGCTTGTAGTTATGCAAGCTCAATTTCATGCACCATTGAGTTCTGAAATGTGTCAGAACACAGTTTATAATGCAATACAAGTATGCACTGCATTCACAGCTTTGCCTCAGAGGGTGCTATTGTGGCATTTAGCATTTGTGTAAACCAACTGCTGCTATGGTCAGATTTCTCTTTCAAGAACAAACATAAAGTATGTGCACTGGATCAGCGAGTTGGTAATACTTTGGCCATGCATTCACGTTTGTTTGCTTGAGTGCTTCCTTGCATTTGTGACCCTTCAGATAGTGTTCCCTTCATATTGTGTCCTTCAAGTGCAAAAAAATGATAAAGATACTGGGATTATGAAATGCAATACATTCAGAACAGTAATTGAGCAGATAAAATTACAAATTAAGTTTTTTTTGCAGTGATTTGAGCACACTTTTTCCCCAGTGTCACAATAGCGCAGCTGTCAGACAGAGGCTGGTTAATATAGAGCAAGGACAGGAGAGAGAGATGGATAGAGAGAGATTATGAGGCGTGGTAAAGAGAGTAGAGGTCACTGATGGCTTTATTACTGTAGTGTAATAAGAAATCACCCAGATGGAAAGAGGACACCTGCCATGGGCTCGTATAAAACCCTCACACATGCTCCCAAAATACAATAATGGATTTACCATCTAGATCCAATACAATGTTGCTGGAAATGACTTTTGAACAGTTTATTTACTTTTTAATTTGAAGTGCCAGTGAAATTGGAGTTTTGTGGCTTTTAGTCCATCTTAGCTGTCGGCTTTGAGTTTATCTGTACAGGATACTATAGTGTACTGCAAAACAAAGAAAAAAAAAAAGAAATTTGCTTTAGAGGTCGCATATATTATTTTAAAATTAAACTTACCTCATAATGTTTAAAGGGGACATTGGATGCAAAATTCACTTTTACATGGTTTACATATATAGCAGGACACAACCACCTACAAAGATAAAAATCCTTTCAGTATGATGTCATACTGATGTCCTGTATAAGCATATTTCCGCCCTTAGCCAGTTATACACTGTCCTCCATTTACTCCGTGCTCGAGCAGCTGTAGCGAAAACAAAGTCTGTAATCAGTGCAGGTGTTTTGTATTTGGATGTAAAACGGAATATAACAGTCTTCATTTTCTCCCGACATCAGAGCCACTGAGGACCCAGTGGATTAGATTTGGTTTTGATGGTAATGTGCCAATGAATACACCAAATACTAAATAGAGGGGTGGGGCGAGCAGTAGCTCATTATCATTTAAAGAGACATGCACCAAAACGGCTTGCTGTGAACAGAGCAGTTTTTGACTAAATAAAAAGGTGTTTTTTTTATGAGACTATTGAGGAATTTTAACTAAAGTATGCTGCAGACATTTCACAAGACCCTGAAGATTCATAACTTGTTAAAAATGTACATCTGATGTCAAAATGTCATAGCTGGATCTCCTGGTGAAAACAGGACCTTTGGTTGAATGTCTGGTGCATATGGCAGACAAAATTGGAAGCACTTCAGGAGTTTCAAAGTCGTCATCTGATTGGTTGAATTCTACAGGATTTCCAGGATACGTGTGTGTCGCATTCTTTTACATTCCACCTGGAAGCAAAGATTCTGTGATCCAAACCACCTCACTAAAGAAGTTACATACTTCACCCCTGCATATAGCCGTAAAACCGCGTTTAAAGTATAGAAGAAAAGATCTGTTGCTACTTTTATTTCATTGTGACTTTAACAATATAAATTTTTATTGGAGAAAAATGGCTAAAAGGAACATTGTGTTTGTCATGACCTATTGTTTTTTACAGTTCAAAATGAAATGTTTGGGTGTAACCATGACATGTACAAGAAGTACATCACATCTGCTCAGTTTCAATGACTTTCAAATGAATGGAGACAAAAGCGTCTGGATGCATCAAGGGTGAGATCAAACAGGAGGCACGCCTTGGCCCAAAAGCGTTAGCTAAGACCAATAACAGCGTAGACACCTGTCAATCAAAGAATCAGATCCATATGTGCAGAGAACACCTTCAGCTGATATCTTTCAGTTCCCCTAACCAGATCTGTTCAGCTCTGTTCCAAAAATTGTTTGCTAAATTTGTATTGATACCCAGGTATTGATTGAAACAGTTATAATAGACATTCTCACTTTTTCTTTCTTTTATTCTGACATGTTTTCACTGAGCTTCTTTCATTGTACTGTGAGATTATCTTTTCCATAAAAGATACGTTACCTTAAAATCTGTCTAAATGTCTTCTGGAACAGCCTTTGAATTGGCAGTGCACGTACGATCCCTTATAATGGTGCTTTTGAAGACAGCTCAATATATTTTGTAACAGTGCCTTTTTCTTCCTTTGAGAGTCAATATTGTATGATATCAAGAACGTTTTGAATCAGAAATATGCTGTGAGTTTCCTTCATTTCACAGTCTGTGGGAAGGTTCTTGACATTTTACTGTTACTTTGGCATTTGACAACTTTGCTGACCCCCACCTATTTTTCCACTGAGCTGATGTCTGTACATGGCAATGTTGACTGATGTGAAAATGTTCAGCCTTATTTCTACATGACCTGAAGTGGGTTTGCTGTGATACCTGGATCTGGCATGACTGTATTGTGTGTGTCTCTCATAACTGAATAGCAAATTAAAGGAATAGTTCACCCAAAAATGAAAACTTTATTGCCCACAGCACATCTAAGATGTAGATTTTGTTTCTTCATCTGAATAGATTTGTAAAAATTACGTCACTTCGATCATGTGCAGTGAATGGGTGCCGTCACAGTTTATATTGCTTTCTCAAGTCATTTAATCTGAATCAGGAGAAACATATGCACAGATCAAGCACTGTTTACATGCCAAAACAGTCCAAAAGTTCTAAAGAAATATGTATGTAATATGTAAGGATTTTGCACATGCATTTTCTGTAAAGCTGCTTTGAAACAATCTACCTATATTGTGAAAAGCTCTATAAAAATACATTTGAATTGAAATGAACTGAATTGAAATTTTAAAAGAGTTATTATAAATTATTTTGGCCAGTTTATCCACTGTTTGTCTCTCAGTCTGATGGCACCCATTCACTGCAGAGGATCCATAGTGATGTAATGGTGAATGTCCCCAAATCGGTTTCTTTAAAGAAACAAACTCATCTACATCTTGGATGGTCTGAGTAGATTTTCATCAAATGTTGATTTTGGGAGGAACTATTCCTTTAAGGTAGTCATTGTCCTTTTCGAGCTTTGTGTATAAATGCAAGTGACCTTTTATTGTATGGTCAAGAGCAGCATGAACAGTCTTTCTGGCTTCTTCTGTTGTGGTTTAATTCAAATATCAAATTCATTATTTTTAGGATGCAGTGACTGACCAATCAGAATCAAGTAAGAACGATATATAGGAAAATAGTGATGCAACAATATAACTTCTGTAGTGTTGACAGCCACAGTGCAGCAGCTTACTATAGATTTACATAGCTTTAGCACAGAGTACGATTTGCAAATGAGTCATACTAGCATGAGGGGAGGAGGAAGGGATGAAGAAGCCTCATCTGCAGTCCAGTTCAGCTACACTTCTCTCCATTTTTACAAATGTAATTCTGTCTCCATTTAAGTTTCAAGGAGCTTTACATTTTCACTTTATCCCCCTTTATCATTCCATCAGAATAAAAGCACTATTCCACTTGGTGAAACAATTTGATTCACCTGCAAGATCCTTTTTTAAATATGTATGTAGGCCAGCAGTCTCTCTTTGGCAGGTCATTTGAAATCATCCACAAAATTCCTATCATCTCTCGCTCTTTCCCTGGCATGTGAAAAATCAATCCGAACATGGCACATTTTCAAGTAGTGCTCATTTTAGAGAAAAACACTTGCTTTAGGGAAAAATAAAGGAATACATTCAGACATTTGACACCAGTGTTCATGTTACTGATGATTATATAAACTGCTAGATTTTTATATTTTCTGAAGGCAATGGAAGTGCTGTTTTATCATGCAGAACTCACTGCCACAATGCTAGAATGTTGTGAGAGGTTGCTATAGCATTGCATTGCAGTTGCTAAGGTGTCTTGCTTTGTTGCTAGGTAGTTATTTACTGTTCTCAAGTCAAAAGAGCCCATTTTAGGTCTCAGTGATGTGGCTCAAGTCCTTCCTTCAATAGCAAACAGCACTAATTTATTGCATTTGCCATGATAGCAACACCATTTTTACTAATGCCAAAATAAACTCATTTAAATAATATTTCTTTTCAATTAAGTCTTTCACCATAATCTCTAATGAAACTGCTTTACTGTAATACAGTTTGAGTTTGCTCACAAATGCTACTGAAAGGGTGTTTAGTGCCATCTGGTGGAAAGACATTTAATGGCGACATAATACTTAACATTCAAGAGGGCCTTAAATAAAATCTCCTTTTTTATGTATTTACGTTTTTGTGCAAAACTTGTTACGTTCATGTAGGAGTGGGATACGTTCAACTGGTGCATGTGTGTCCTCAAACAGCTAACTGCATGTAATTTGAGCATTAATTGAAATCTTTTGTTGCCTTTCATTGACCTGAGCTACTGTGCTCGGCGGCTCTTGAAGTCGCATGTGTCTTGTGTGCTTCCAGTAGATATGTGGTTGAATAACTTGAAATTATTGTTATGTATCCGGACTTTCGAACCAGTAACATGCATGTGATTTTCACAAAATGATAAATGTTTTTACTTAATGTCTGTTACTAATTGTGTAGCATTCTGTTTGATGTCATCCAGATTGAAGACTGAATGATTTGCTTTGGATATTTCATACCCTTTGCATTTCCTAAAAGCATTCCTTGTGCTGTTGCCTCACATGCTGGTCATGAGTCCCAGTGTGGTCCCACTGGAGTCCAACTGTTCTTCGGACGGTCTTTTTTTCCAGGAACCGAGAGTGTCACACTCCATTACTGCAGAAACATGCATTAAAAAGGACTTGTTCATTGATTCAAAACACTTTCAAAGTCAGACGTCAAAGCTTCAAGGGCAGAGGAAGAAATTCACAGGAGCTCAAAAACGGGAACATGAGGTGGTTGTGGCGGGGGTGAGAAATGGGCAGTGTTTTCATGAGGGAGGTTTGGGTTATTTTGTAGGGTTGGGTTATTTTCATCAACAAGAGCTGCATTAGAAAGGGAAAAGGAAGTTGTGAAAGTCTGAGATAGGAGCACATCAACACTGGACCGTTTGAGAGAAATAAATCTCAGTAAACATGCAGCCCACTGTGGAGGAGTTGGAATCAGAGGACTCTGGTGTTCAAGATGTGGGATCTCAAATCAACGGGCTGGTGGTCCAGATCCTGGAGACGATGTCAGTGCTGCTGGTGCGGATCAGACAGAAGCTTCTGGAAATGGCTCTTCTGATCTGTGTGATTCTGCTGGTGTTCTGGGTGGCTTTGTTCCTCTATGGCAGTTTCTATTATTCCTTTATGCCCACTGCCAATTTCATCACACCTGTCTACTTTTACAGGTGAGGTGTTTACAGGTACCCAGCAGAATAACTTAAATCTTAATCCGTTTTTTCATCTTGTTTTTGAGTAAACAAGCTTTCACGAAAAGCACAATTGTGTGTGTTTGTGTGTGTGTGTATGTATGCTTAAACCTCATACAATTTTAGAATATGTTCTTAAAGAAAACACATTTTTCTTGCCCCATTCACAAATTCGTATTTATGATTTAAGCGTGAACTTCACAAAAAGTATATGCATCGAGAAAAACACTAAATTAATCAATTTAGTTAAAAGCGTAGAAAAGATATAATTTGGAGCTCATGCTCAAGGAAGAAAAAACTGCCCAACCTGAGCAAAACATGCAATGTTAGTTGTTGATATTTAAATGGACAAAACGTAAGATGAAATTCTGATAGTTTGAAATGAAAAATCAATGAGATATTTTATAACAGGAAAGCAGAGTAATTAAATATTTTAGATATCAGTTGTCACTCTATATCCCAATAATGTGTTGGTAAGATCATATTTAAATGATTAGATTTATCAAAGCGCTGTAGTTGTGCGCTGTAATGCAATACATTGATGATTGAGAGATGAACAAATAAAAATTCCTCAAAAGCCTGACTGATCATCTCTGATATTCAAATTATAATGATAAATAAGTGCTTTAGTCCAGTAAGTGTTCATCTTAACCCTAACCCCACAGCAAAAAGGCTGGGTGTACGACAGTTTTTCCAGCAATATTTCGGTCATGTTGATAATCCATATTCTCCTGTTAATCTTGAATACCTATAGAGTAGTACTGCATCCTTCAAACGTACAACTTAATTTTTGAAACTTTGTCCATGTTAAGCATGGGAATCCAACTCTTTAACAGTGTAAAAAACTCAGTATGCATGAAATAGCCCCCCCCCCCTTAAATGCTTAAATACAGTCAAACTGAGTATCATTTTTAAAAGACACCACCTTGTCAGATGGTAACAGGCTGTAAAATATAAAAAATAACACAGAATCAGCCTATGTTCATCAGAGTTTATCATCACGTTTGTCATCCTCTTGTTCATGTAGACTGTGTTTCTGATCAGCAGGACTGATTGTCCGTCTCCTCATCACTCTGTGTGTTCTTTCCCTGTGGCTAATGTCTCTTTACTGAAAAATGGAAAACATCAGGTGACCATCCTTGATCTCATCCTTACTTAGTTTCTTTATTTTACATTTCTTTTAGACTCAAAATTGTTGTTATCTTTTATTGCTGAGTTAAGTATATTATGTGTTTTGAAAACTAGCATGCTGCATTGTTGTCAAATGACCTCACTGCATGTCATGTTGATCTCTGCAATTGGTGTCCAGTTATGTTAGTAATTGCGTCTGTCCAGTTTTGGGCAAAAATTACTTTTTGGTGGTCTGATCAAATAATTCTTGGGGGAAAAATGATGATATCTCTTTCCTGCCTATTTCAGGTAATGACATACGGTCAGCCCTATCAGATCAAATTAGAGCTGGAAATGCCCGAGTCTCCAGCCAATCAGGAGCTGGGAATGTTCCTAGTGAAGATGACTCCCTATTCTAAAGCTGGTCAGATTGTTGACGTAACAGCACGTTCTGTAAGTACACAAACGAGGAGACAGGTACGCATAAAAAACATTTTATTTTAAAAGCATAAATCAAATGCTTGCTTATTGAAAGATTACACTGAAATGTAAAAGGAATAGCTCCTCCAAAAATGACATTTTTGTATATGATCTTTCTGAACATGTTTAGAACATTTTGTTTTCACAATGCATCTGTGGTATCTCGTCAGATCAACGTTATCTCTCCATCCCTCTCTCTCTCTATTTCTCTCTTTCAGGCAATGCTCCATTATCGCTCTTCTCTTCTTCAGGCTCTGGGCACAGTGGTCTTCTCTCCCATGCTGTTAACAGGAGCATCGGAGCAAAAGCAGCCAGTCATAGTGGAGCTGTACTCTGAATTCAAAGATGATTCTGTGAGGGATAATTCTGAACACCCTAGCAACACACTAAACCTCAGTTTTAGCAACTGCACAGAAACTCTATAACCCCACTCAGAATACTTTAGCTACGTCTCATCTACAGTATATGAGTTATCATAACAGTCACTCTCTTTTCTTTGTTCAGTACAAACCCACTGTTGGAGCCGTCATTGAGATCCATTCCCAGCATATTCAGATCTACAGAGCTCATCTCTATATCTTCGCTCACTTTACAGGCATCAGGTTTGTGTTTGTGGATTCCTGTTTTTGCTGTGTTGCTTAAATATAGTCCCTAAAATTGTCCATACTTTAAATAAAATGCTCTGTGCTTGAAATAATCAGCCCACTCAAACATTCACCTGATGATGATGAGGATGTCTTTCCGAATCTCTCTGCACAGGTACCTGCTGTATCACTTCCCTTTGATATCAGCACTGATCGGCGTGATGAGTAACTTTGCTTTCCTCAGTTTGATCATTGTTCTCAGCTTCCTGCAGTTTAATCTAGGCAGTCACAGGACTCCTGGAAAGGTGCGCTGCTCTAAAACTGAGCATTTACTATTCAATATACAAGACATTTGCCAAGACATACTCGACAAAAGTGTGGATTGCATTGTGTGAAATCTAGCCCGTGTACTTGTGTTCACATACTTGCATATGTTAAGTTCTGGGCATTCTAGTTTTGAAATAGTGTCTTTGTTTTTCGTCTGTGTTAATAACATTTTTCTGTGTTTTACTTGCTTCAGGCTATTAAGCAACAAGAGGAAAAGAATGAACCAGATGACCTGAATGATCAGTCTGAACCACAGGATGAAGGCAAGGCCCCAAGTGAAGTCTGGTTTATGCATCAGAATTTTTTAGACCTTTTGCAACCAATGTAATAATAAAAAGGGTCAAATTTTAAACTTAAAGGCACAATATGTAATTTTTTTTATTAAAATATCCAAACACCACAGTGTTATATAATTGGCTGACTTGTGTACTTACATTATCCCAAATGTTTAAATCCAGAGAAATAAGCAATTTAACTAAGCCCCTTTCACACTGCATGTCGGACCCGGCAAATTGCCGGAACATTGCCTGGTCGCCTTCTGTGTGAAAGCAAACACGTCCCGGTTGGGGACCTAGTAACATTGGCTGGTTCAGTCCCGGTGTTGTGCCCAATTTTGACCCCCTGCCAAATTATTACCCCCCTCGTTCAAATCACTACCTGATTGCCTAAACCTAACCCCACCCCTAATCCTAACCCCTCCCCCAAACCTACTCCTAAACCTACCAATACTAAGGGGGTAATAATTTGGCAGGGGGTCAGAATTGGGTACAACACCGATTCTGACCCCACTGACATCATTGTATGAACAAATGGAAACATTTTTTCAAAATATCTTGTTTTGAGTTCCACACACAAGGCAGTGAGTAAATGACACAATTAGCATTTCCTAGATGGTTTTTTATTTTTTATTTTATTTTATTTATTTTTTTATATGAATTGACCATATTTCTTTATACAGCCACTACAACACATTTGTTGAATCCCCTATTATTACAGAAAATGTTGACGCCATGGAGTGCAGTTCATTGGAGGTGGAAGAATCCATTCCAGACATGGGAGTGGAGGAGAGTGTCGATGACTCCAGAGAAGTTGCTGAAGATGAACTCATCTGTGAGGCTGGGGGTGGAGAAATGATTTTGAAGCACAGGCATTTATCACAGTGTATGTCACAGTCATCTCAAGCATTAACGGGCACTGTAGATAAAACTTACTACCGTGTTGGTGTCTGTTAAAGCAGCTAGAGAGAGAATGGAGCCGTCTGCTAAATGAGGGTAAACGTTAAAGCAAAGGCCACCTGCTGGACTTCATAGATTTGTTAAAAATGTCCTTGTTTTAAAAATATGAACTTCATGCTGGCTCTAATCACTTGTATCATTAATGTTAAAAATAATCAAGACAACCACAAATATACAGTATAGTAACCATTTATGTATTGACATAACTCCAAAACTGACCTTTATATGTCCATTGTTGTTGTTGTTATTATAATCCACAACACTGAAACAGGTGAGACTGTGCCAATAAATAGCCAAAGGAGGAGAGTATAATTTGTTTGTGGTTTATGTCTGGAAAATAGCATTATTAATTTGCATTCATTTACATGTATTCCACTTTTCAAAATGTAACTGAGAAATATCCAGTTATTGTAAAAAGGAGCTAAAGGAGATGACTTTACTTAAAGTTATTTAAAGGACATTTATAAGTATGACTTTATCAGAAAAAAATAACTTAATTTGGAAAAACAAAATGTACAATATTTCTACATCATGATATTGGCTGTACTGTGTTTATACTGATTTTATAAATAAAAATATTGTATAGTAGTAGAGAGTTTTAATAAGACTCAAAATCAAATGACAATATGGGTCAGGATGCTTATCCACCATCCAAGTAATTTTTTGTATATACATACATAATATATTGATATAATTTTTTGAATGTAGTTTACTTTAAATGGTATAACGTAATAGGAACACCACAGTCATTAAGTTCAATTCCTGGGAAATTTGCATGCTGATAAAATAAATTCCTCCCAGCTGAAGGCATCTACCAACTGGAAACACATGACGTGTTTGCCAGAGTCAGTCTGCTGAGTTCTCGACACGAGAGTGTGGGCCAACCGTCAGCCAACCTCCGAAAGAGCTGATTGTAAAATATGTTGTGGAAAACCATGATGTCACATTATGCAAAGCACTGTCGGAAAACGTTGACAGCGAGACTTTAAACTGGCATTGAGTCTTTGACGCTGAACTGCTGGTGGGTTCAGCTTAACACACAGGAGTGATGAAAGATTGGCAACTCGGGTACGTGGGAGTTGGTGCTATTTCCCCCTACAAATATTTGTTTTGGACTTCGCATAAGTGGGCTATTTCCTGGACAAGATAAAGCTTATTTTTATCTAATTCTATAGACAACCCACCACCAGTGTCGCCAGCATTTTTTAGACAAAAGCTTTATCTATGTCCAGGAAAAACCCCACATGATGTGCCTTTTTAAATAACAATACTTTATTATTAAGATATTGAAGATTGTTTTATGTTGTTAAGATGTCATATGTCTATTCTTCTGTTTTTTTTTTTTTTTTTAGGTATGATTTATCAAATAACGATTTTGTTTATCCCCTCGGATTCTCTTCTTCTAGAGCTCAAAATAACCAAACAGGAGTTTCATCCATTTTTGATGAGAATTTTCCTCCAAGCGGCTTCATGAAAGACTTGGATTCATCTCCAGAAAGAATGGACACATTGTCAGGGAAGAAGAGCAATGGAAGTGATGGAGAGAGCATGAGAGATGCCATAGAAGAAAGCATTTTTGATTTCTCGCCGTCTTCGATCACTCAAAGTAATCATATCAAGAAAACAGGCTTCAGAGCCAGACCTAAACTGGCTTCTGCTCAAGCCGTCCTTTCATCCAAGCTAGAAGATCCAACAGAAATGCAGACAAATGCATGTGAGGAACCAGAGGATAGGAAACCAGAACCTCTGAAACGTGTTTGCATGGATCCCCTACCAATAGCTGCTGGAGAAACAACCAAGGACGAAGATGTGGAAGAGCAGAAAGTGAAAGAGGGGGTGATGGCAGGTGAAAATCTTGTAGAAGAGGGTTCAAAAGTGGCATTGAATGCAGCAACAAGGAAAAGCCTGTGGAGAAGAAAGATCGAACCGAGGGAAAGGCTGGGAGCAAGTGTGGAGAGTATCGATGAGAGTAAAGAGGGAGATTTCAGCAACAAACGACTGCACAGGAAGAAGAGTTGGGGCTCAAGACAGAGAAACACACAAATGCTTGGGTCATTACAGGATGGAGAACAGTATATGGGGGGAAGTGTGGAGAAAGATGGTGAGGAAGAATTAGTTCCACACCCTGTTCTCTCTCGGGTTCTCTTTCACTCTTCAGCTTCATCCTCCTCTTCCTTCAACAACTCTTCAGCAGAGAGTGATGAGGTTTTCAGTGAAAATGAGGACACTGCCACCCGGAGGCAGAACATGAAGAAGGTGAGTGGAATTTTGGGAAGGCTTAGAAAGCACAAAGCATGTTATTTAGATCAGGGGTGTCAAACTCAATTCCTAGAGGGCCGCAGCTCTGCAGAGTTTAGCTCCATCCCTAATTAAAAATTAAACTTGATCCAGCTAATCAGGTCCTTTAGACTTATTTGAAAACTACATGGTATGTTTGTTGGAGCAGGGCTGCAGCCCTCTAGGAATTGAGTTTGAGACCCCTGATCTAGATTCTGCAGAATCTCTCAGGTCCAGTAAACAGGTGTCAGGTTCAGTCTGACCTGTGGACTAACAGAAGTGTTCTCTTTTTTTTCGGTGCACTGAAATGTAACAGACAATTTGCATTATTCTAAAAGTGTACCATAACATTGCATATTTGAATAAGCTATTTGCATAGTACTGTAGACCGCGCCAAGCATAGAGTAGCATGTTGCTTTCTCATTTGCAATGTTCCCAAAACAAGTTCAACTTATCTTCAAATATCAAACTTGATAAACATGCAATATTGGACAAGTAGAGAGCAGCTTCTGTGCATCTGAACAGTTTCACAATGGGTAGGGTATAACTGTAACCATCAAGACTTAAAAAAAAGCATGCTATTTTTTAACAGTGTTGATAAATAAACTCCCCCCAAAAAAAATGTTTTTAAGGTACTGTTAGATAACTGCAACTAAATGACTCGCATTTCTTTCCCAGTGTCGATCTTGGAGAACGTTCTTGACCATGATGCAGTGGTCTAAACGTCCACAAACCTCATGGATCCAGCTAGCGGGTCACCAAGGTACATAGCTGAGACTTTTGACCCCATTTTGACCCTGACCATACCTTCACTTTCTATCAAAATACATCATGTTATAGAAGTAAAATAGATTTGAACATTTCTTTTGTACCTACTGTCCATGTGCTATTTTGAAGACAGAAAATGAGTATTGAATGCTCTGTCTAGGTAACGTGAGGCTGAGTGAGGGTGGCGAGGTGCTGAAGAGGTTTTGTGAGGTTGAGGCCGTCTGTCTGCAGGTCCTCATGTCTGACGCGCTCTGTCAGTTTGTGCCTCATTATTTCGGGCACATCAGTCAGGACGGGGAACAATACATCCGTCTAGAGGATCTGCTTAGCGGGCTCAAAAATCCTGTCATCATGGACTGCAAAATGGGTGTGCGGTAGGAAGGAACCCAATAGCTTACCTCTAATACTGATTCATTTTGACTCATTGTTCCCTTTAGCTACATGTTTAGTGAGAGAAAATACTTAAAAATTATGGAATTTGCTGATATGTTATATAAAGCAGTGCAAGACTTTGGTCAAAATAGTTTTGGAGGTCCCAAAGTATTGACTAAAACGATTACTTTTTAATTAGCATTTCAAGAATGATGGATTTTAACCATATTTTATGTACTCGACATGGATGAGTTACAACAGGTCAATAGTTAGCAGTGTGGACACTGTCTGGTTTAATGTATTACCTGAGAACACGACACCCTGTACAGCATACTGAGTTCTATTGTCCATTTACACAAATTTGAAATGAAAACTTGACTTTCAGTTCTAGTGTTTCTGTAAAAATTCATTTCAGTGCATTTCTAGTTCTAGTAGTACATTTTAATTTGCTACGCTACACTACATTGACCTTATTTTTGAACAGTAATGCAGTACCATCTGAACCTGTGCCATTACTTGCAGGACATACCAAGAGGAGGAGATAAGTAAGGCCAGGAGCAATGCCATTGTGCGCTCTGATATGTATCAAAAGATGGTGAAAGTAGATCCGGCAGCTCCCACTGTAGAAGAACATGCACAAAGAGGTGTAACCAAGCTGCGTTACCTGCAGTGGAGGGATGACAGCAGTTCCACCTCGTCACTGGGCTTCCGCATAGAAGGCATTGTGGTATGAAACATGAGGCTAAAGGCCCAGTCACACCAAGAATGATAACTATAACAATAACTATATAAGCACATGCTGCAGCAGGATGGATTCTTATTGGCTGTCAATGCTTTTTTTTATTCACCGAGCTGGAAAAAAGTCATTGTGAAAGTGATTCCAACTATATTGTTCCTTCATACCATTATCATTATTTTTTATGTTGTAGATTCTGCTATTCTTTTCCCAATTTTTTTTTAACTATATCAGTATAGTTATTGTCTTTGGTGTGAATGGGCCTTGAAGAATTCATTGGCCATTTTTATTTACTGTTTCCCACCATTTTAATTTTTTTTTTTTTCAGATGGGAAATGGTAAAGTATTACGAGACTTTTACAAGACACGCACAGAAGCTCAAGTGACAGAAACACTGTTAACCTTTACCAGGAGCCAGGTCCACATTCTAGTAAGTGCACATCATTTCATACTTACAGTTTACTAATAATGTTTTTCTCAAAAACTCAGATATTAATAATTATGTCAACATTCAAAAAACAACTTCACCTCTGAAACAACTTTCCTTTCTGGCCCCCTTTTTTTCATATGAATAAAACACCTGTTGATTAAATTAGTTCCTAATAGATCAAATTAAACCCACATCCTATGTGTGCATTGCTGTACTCTGAAAAATGTCACATTGTTGAAGTAAATCGGATTGTGAGAGATTCATGCAGTATATTTTAGTAAGCTCATACGACTTTTGTTATACACAAAATATGTCTGCTTGACAATTTAACTGGAATATATCAATATAAAAATAATTGCAGTTCATCCCAATTACATCTGTCCATATCCTCCATTTGTCACTTTATGTATTTCAGGAGGCCTACGAATCCAGGTTACAGGCACTGAACAAAGCACTCAAGGAGTCAAACTTTTTCAACAGACATGAGGTTAGTGCCTTGTCACCATTATCTGATGGTTTCATTTTTTTATATACTACATTATGTTCAGTTTGAATCCTGAACTGAATTGCCATTTTGTGCTGGGGAATTTCTGGCTAGAGGCTTTACATTTTGTTTGTACTACATAATAAATTACGCACATTTACCTCAAAACATAAAATTAAAAGCTGTACAGCTCTGTTTTCATCTCAGAACATATTTTACAGGACTGTTGTTTACACACTGCCTCTGAATAAACATCCTCTCAACTTCTCTCAGATCATAGGCAGCTCTTTACTTTTCGTCCATGACTGCAGTAGCAAAGCAAATATATGGATGATAGATTTTGGAAAGACCATCCCAACCCCAAAGGATGTCCAGCTGAGGCATGATGTTCCATGGGTGGAGGGAAACAGGGAAGATGGGTACCTCATCGGACTGACCTCACTTATCACTCTGTTGGGGAAAGCCATCAAGCAAGCAGGGGAGCAAAGCTGAGAGTGACCTCATATATACTCACTTATACAGATCATTTCATGTTGGATCTATCGATAGCAGGGATGTAACGATTAACCGCGAGCCAGTCGAAAATTGGTTGAGATGCCAGACAAATCTCGATACAATTGGAGTAGGAGTTTATATGAATGTATTTCTAAAGAGGAACTGACTACCGTATTTTTCAGACCATAAGTCGCACCTAAGTATAAAAATACGTCATGACGAGGAAAAAAAAACATATATAAGTCGCATTGGACTATAAGTCGCATATAAGTCGCATAAAAAAAAAAGAAAAAACATTACGGTCTACTGCCGCCAGAGGGCATTCTATGCTGCCTGAGATGCATCTCAGGCAGCATAGAGCGCCCTCTCGCGGCTGTAGATGGTAATGTTTTCACTTGGTTCATTTCTCTTGGTTCATGTCAAATAAATAAAAAAATTATAAATAAGTCGCACATGACTAAAAGTCGCACAACCAGCCAAACTATGAAAAACGTGCGACTTAAAGTCCGGAAAATACGGTATATTTAGAAAAGTTTACGTGGTATTTTCTTTTCAACTTGTCTCTGAACAATGCATATTAAAGTAGCATTCGTAAGCCTTCATATCTTATTTGGGTAACTTTTTTGATTTGGGGTTTGTTTTAACATTTTTATTTAGTTTTGTTATATTTCGATTTCACAAAGAAACATGCGGTAATAGCCTGATAAAATGACACCTTTTCATTAACTGTATAATGTCTTCAATCTCATTTTGTAAAAAAAAAAAATCATAAGAAAATCGAATCGTAAAATCAAAATCATGAATCGAATCACATCGAATCGTGAGTTGAGTGAATCGTTACATGTCTAATCAATAGACTACCGTACTGTCTTTTGGGCATTATATATCTTTACAGGTTTATAAAGCTTTACAGTTAACAGTATTAATAAAGCACTTGCATTGCTAAGGTTTTTGCATATTCTTGTGGAATTTGTTACTGTTTTTTACAAGTTAAAGTTTATCTATTAAATGTTTAATATGCTGAAAGTATTTCTTTATTTGTGTATTCTTTCTGTTAGATTTTTGGCTAATGGTCAAATGTTTGCAGAGTAAATTCACAAATTTAAAGGGACAGATCACCCAAAAATTTTCATGATTGATTCACCTTCAAGTTGTTCTGACCAAACCTGTATGAGTATCTTTCTTCTGCTGAAAACAAAAGTGCATTTTGAAGAATGTTGACTAAACCGTTGACTATTACTATGGACTTTATTTTTTAAATTTATATATATATATATATATATATATATATATATATATATATATATATATATATATATATATATATATATATATATATATATATATATATATATATGCACACCGGAGCACACATGTATATATATAATTTTTTTTTTTTTTCATTGGCGTCAACTGTTTGGATACCAATATTCTTCAAAATATCTTTCACTTTAATACATATCACTGTTGCTCATATTTTGCTACAGACATAATTTTTTATTTTTTTTACTCATATTGTGCAGATTGTTGGGCAGAGATGAGTTAATCATTTTCCGAGCATCTGGACTTGAGAACACTACATAGATAGTTGTTTTTTTTTTTGTTGTTTTTTTTACACAGATCCATAGAGCAGCATCCATAGAGCAGCATTGACACTTGAAAGCATTCTCTTTTGACTTTGTTAAGTCAGCAACCACTTACAACCCCCTAGCAACGTGCTAAAAACAAACCACTACCAAACATAGCAAAGCCCTAGCAATTGGCAACAACACAAACAAATCATATTTTCGTTAGAATATAAAAAATCTAATTCTAAAATAGACCACTTTTTAAATTGTCAATGTTTAATAACCCACCTGAATAAATGATGCATGTTATGTATTTTAAATTTTTTATTGTCTAATTTATAGAATGGTTAAAAGATTCAGCTACCTTGCTTGCTTGTTTATCCATTGTGGACTGTGTGTTTTTGGATCCATTGTGGACTGAGAGTTTGACTCCTAACCATAGGGTTGTGGGTTCGAATCTCAGGATGGCAATACCACGACTTAGGTGCCCTTGAACAAGGAATCGAACCCCCAACTGCTCCCCAGGTGCTGCAGCATAAATGGCTGCCCACTGCTCCTGGTGTGTGTTCACAGTGTGTGTGTGTGTGTGTGTGTTCACTGCTCTGTGTGTGTGCACTTTGGATGGGTTACATGCAGAGCACAAATTCTGAATACTTGGCTGAATGTCACTTTCACTCACTTTATTTAGGTCCAGTTATGAACACATTTTCATCATATAGCGAGGTTTTATATTACTAACAAACCTTTAGCTCATTCATGTTAGGAACTCTGTGCAAAAGGTGAAGCATTATGATGACGGTGAGAGATGTGTCTAATGTCACCCTGTTAGTGTTTAATGCAAATACTGATGATTCATGATTAATCTGGATAAAATTAAATATAAAATGTTTTGAACGATTGAACTTTTAGAGCACATTTTAAAATTAAAGAACATGTAGGAATGTATTTCTTACACCACTTTTACATACATTTTATGCAATATTTTAATGTTGTAATTATTATCATTTACTTTAAATTTTTATAATTAAATTTTACTTTAATGCATTTTGCAAACATTTTTATCCAAAGCAACTTGCAAAGAGGAACAAAAGCAATTGGTTATGGAGCCAGCATTTGTAATATACGATTTAGTGTACAAATGTAATATACAACTATATTAGGAAGCATTCTATAGAAAATGAGAAATGTAGAAAAAGAAAGTTTTTAATTAGTCTGGGGGAAATTATTTTTGTCAAAGTCAAAGTCAAAAATATTCTACCATAACGAAAAACAACTATTGTATACAAACTGCTATAATATTCATTTGTTTTTGAATACTCAGTGTTAAATTAGAAGTAGTAATTAATTTAGTAGGAATTTTGGCGCCTAGAAACCTGAATGTCAGTGCATTATGGGAATTAAAGTTTTTCATTAACTTAATGGATTTAAAGCATAATTCTTGACGATACGACCCTAAGTCATTTATCATGTTCTGTTATTCATTACTATTTCCTTTAGATAATTATATTATTTTTAAAGAAATGAAAACCCAGTAGTTGTGTAGCTATTATGGCGGATGCCGCTTGTGCACACAGTCCATGAACAGCAACAATCTGTGATGCTTGAATCGTTCCCTCCCCTTTCCTTCGATCCGAGTGGCTCTGCTGTAGTGTAAACTAGGTGTGCAGCACTGAAAGCTCTTTCACAGTTAAAACTACACCTTGCCACTATCAAATCTGAACTTAATATACTGTATTATTGACACACTGTTTTCCTAAATAATGTTGTTTAGTTGCTTTGACGCAATGTATTTTGTTTAAAGCGCTATATAAATAAAGGTGACTTGACTTGACTTATATACCCTAAAATATAAGTAATGGGACAATTTAAGTTTAAGACAAATAATATTTGTCCATATATGTGCACTTAAAACAAAAATTTTACATAAAAACAAAATATATGATAATCATCTTCTACAGTAATTTTAGATTATTTTTAATTTAGTTTTTATGTGTACTTTGTTATACAGTAAGATAATTTCACCAAAGACTATGAACTAGTTTATACAGATATATGGCTAGAATATCATTCCATTCCTCCTATTAAACATGATTTGTGACTCGTGATTTGTCTGGTGTTGTTTGATTGTCTTTTTCATATGTTTTGTTTCATGTCTCTATCCATTAATTCAAGATTAATTAAAGTTAATATTGTTTTCAATAACAAGCACTTAAAAATATCCTAAAGATAAACAAAAATTTAGTATTCCTTTTGCAAACAAATGACAAATTTCATTTAAATATTAACATGAAGACTATTGATTATAACTTCACATATTTGTTGTATTGATCATTTCTTTATTAAATCAAAATTAAATAGATTTTTATGTTATGCGCCCTCGATCCGCATGTTTCTTCCGAGCCCGCACTGGGGCAAGCTCCACAGCAGGGTTTAGTGCCATTTGGGACAGGGCCTAAGAAATCTTTCATGTAATTCCCAGTCCATGCTATGCTTTTCCTGCAGTATTGCATATGGACGTTCCAGTCGGAGAGAAGAGGGACAGGTGGACAAGATTGGAGGGGGAAATGCAAACGGATCCGTGGCAGAAGATGCAGAGAGAGGAGGGAAAATTGTATTTAAAATTACAGTAAGAGTTAAACTATTCCTGTTAAAACTATTCCCTAAAGGAATATTTCACCCAGAAATGACAGTTTGTTAGAAAATCTACTTGTCCTCAAGCCACTGAAGATGCAGATTAGTTTTTTTCTTTATCAGAACAGATTCTGAGAAATCTAGTAATGCATCACTCAAACACCAATGGATCTTCTGCAGTGAATGGGTGCTAAAAATGGACTACTGTATAATTCAGTGGCTACTGTCAATTTTTTGTTCAAAATATCTTCTTTTTTGTTCAACAGAAGAAAGATACTCATACAGGTTTGAAACTATTTGTATTTTTTGGTAAATGATCCCTTTAAGCTCCAAAGTCGATTGATTAATCCACAAGAAGATATTAAATGAGAAAAAGCTAGTAATTAATCTAAACTATGTCTTGATAACTGTTTTTTTTTTTTTTTTTTTTTTTGAAGTGGTTCCCAACCCTCTTTTTCCAGGGGACCCCTATTTTATTTTATTTTATTTTATTTTAGCATAATTTTTTTAATGACCTCTATTAAATAATAATCAAATAAAGTTAAGTTTTAATGAATGCAACCACAGCAGAAACATTAAAATACTGACATTAACAATTTATTTTATTTTAAATGAACAGAAAACGTTGGCTGGGTGATTACAACATGTATTACATTTGAAAACAGTTTTTACCAAAAAATAAATAAAAAGGTTGCCCTTTTTCACATTTTCGCATTCTAAAGGTTGAAGCTTGGAATGGTTGTGTAAAATAACTTTCCCTGTAACTTGTATGAATAATGCCCATGTTGTTGTGATTTACTGATGTACAATTCATCACAGGTGTTTCATCAAAACATATTAGCCACAGTTTACAATCATTACTCAGGTATAATGATGTCATTCCTATGCATATTTCATTATTTAAACGGGAGCTCAAAAGCCATCCTGAATGTATGTATAATATTTACATTCCAGTAGTCATTTTGCATTGGTTTGAATAGTATGGAAGACAGTCTGAATGAAAATGTAAAAATCCAAATAATGTCTGACAGCAGGTGCCACTTATGGCTTCCACCCCCCACTTTGACAAGCACTGGTTTATTGCATCTGAAATATTTACTATTATTTCACAGATCCCATATGGTTAAAAGTATGATAAGAAATAGCTTCAAAAATCACAGAATCTCTGCCCCATTACATTTCCTCCATTACACATAACCTGTCATTGAATTGTTAAATCACTGAATCAATGGTACAATATCTTCAAATGAAGTGTTGCATCTATGTTTGGCTGTGTGTCTCTGTGTTTTTGTCTAGTACTCCACAGAGGGACATAAAGTTTCTATCTGGAGGATGCTGCTGCTGCCAGTGCTCTGTGCAAACTCACACGCAGAGTCACAGACAGTGAAGGGAACAGAGTATGGTGCCGTTTCATCTGTTGTAAAACATCTCATTCTCATTACTGTTTTCTGTCATGTAAAGTTTTGTTCCAACCCTGTTCCAACACACAAACCATGTCGTTTTCGAATAAGCCTGAAGGAGTTGATAATTAGGTGTGTTTAATTAGGGATGAATCGAAACTCTACAAGGCATTTTGACATCCCTGGTTTAAAGGTTTGACTTACAGCTGCTTCTCCTTGCAGTAACACTTGTGGTCTACAGGTTGCAGCTGTTGAACTGAACTGCATCTTTATTTTATTGTGAACCATTGCTTGTCCAAACACTTTGATGGTTCCCAGAGATCTCTCGACCTGAACAGCATCTGCACTGTTCCAGGTCAAACTATAATGTCTGAATAACCAAATTAAATCCCTGGCAGAGTACCATATAGATTTCCCAAATGAAGATTACCACAGTTACCCGTTTGTCAGAAGAGTTTTTAATTTAATTTAATTTTTTCATAAAGGAGGATATCCCGTAGATAAGACTTTATGTAAGTAATAGTGATTGTAACTGTAACTGAATGAAATTCAGTAGTTGTTTTTGACTAATTTTGGGTGCTGATTGCAAAATGAGTGTCTGTTTTACTTGAACATGTCACACGTTCTGACAAAATGTTGTAGCATTTTTGCCTTCGACAATCGTTTGTAATGTGAAGAAGTCTCGTGTTATCCCATAATCAGTAGAAAAACTAAAGACATTATTCCTGTCCTTTCCCTCTGAGCCTCATTACAACTATTGGATTCTCATCCCATTGTCGGGTATCAATAATTCTAATACATTATTGTATGCTTAATCCTGATTTTAAAAGTTAGGATTATTGTCAGTGACCAAAGAAAATGCAAATATGACTCAGATGTATTTCTCTCCATCTGTGAGTGTTTTATTACATCCTAACAGTTACAGAAGTGATGTGTGTGTTTGTGTAAAGTTATTTGACTTTAAATTGTGTATTTGATCATACCTTTTCACTCCTTTGCAGACTATAAGTGAATTGACACACTTTTGAAGAAATTTGACTGCTTTTTTATTTTGATAAGTGCATCAAAACTGATGCATGCATAAATAATTTGAAAAATCTTCTTATTTTGTGAAACAACCTGTACGTGATGGAATGTTTTTATTGATATTTTTGAACTTTGCATCATCAATTTGGAAATATTAGGCCTTTCTTTAAGTTACAGGACTACATTATCTGTGCATTCAGGCATTCAGCTGAATAATGTTTATGACAGTAGCTTTAAGTTCCACGATGGTTTACGATGGTCATTTAAGAAGTGTGTTAAAGGAAGGGTATTCAATGCTTCACGACCTGTTTCCTCCGTCTGGCAGCACTGAAGAATAAATATAGTAACTTCATCTAATCCAGCAATGTTCAGCCACAATGTCTGGACAAAAATAGCAAATCAAAACATCCTGCTAGTGGAAACATTAAACTATACAGTTTTATTTCTAGGGTAAACAGCTGTGGGTAGGCCACACTCAGACACTGATTCCAGGAAAGACGTTTGTTATTAATCTTATTAACACATTCATGATAGTAGATGAAAGAATATAGTTGTTGATCATTAATAGTGTCACATGTGGTTCTATAATCACGAATTAAGATTAAAGCAAAGTGCAACTGTTAACACAGATAAACTTGCTTTCAGGAGTGTCAAAAGAAAAAATTAGAGTCCTATATTTCTGAAGTCTTCTGAAACCATACAATAACTTAGTATGAGGCAGGGACTTTTTATAGACAAATATTGATTGTTTTTATTTTAATGTAACTTAATGTAAACTTAATATAATTTACTCCTTCTTTGTTAAAAAAAAAACAGAGTTTGAAGTAACAGGTGTCTCTGTCTATCTTTCTTTGATCCGTCTTAGTTGTTTAGTTGGAATCTGAGTGAATGACATTGCAAAACTTGTGAACACAGCCCCAAACCTAATCCTGTCTCATAATGAGGTGAGAGACACTCGGGTCACTGCTGTTATCAACAGTTATAGTTATCGTTGCACAGTATTAGCCCATTTAATTCTTCAGTTTCTATTTACTCAACTGGAAGCTCCACAGAATTTAGTTTCAGTATCTGTTGTGTTGCCATATTGTCTTCTCATTCTCTGTCTGCAGCTGAAGTCAGAGTGAGAGCAGGAAACCTCTGTGTGATGACTTCAAAGATCAAACCACAGACATCAGGTCAGTGACACTGCAAGGTTAAAGGTCGAGGTTGGTATAATTAATTAGAAGATTTTTTTATAATGACAATTTTTACAATTAATATAGGCCTATATATTTTTTTCTTTTTTATTATATATATATATATATATATATATATATATATATATATATATATATATATATATATATATATATATATATATATATATATATATATATATATATATATATATATATATATATATATAATATGTGGTTACTTTTTTTTTTTTTTTTTTTGCTTATGCTAAGCTCTAAAATATTGTATTACTGTAGGAATTGATAGTAAAAACATTTTTTAAATCCTTATAATTGGGGATTTTGAATATTGTGGTGGATAATGGAGGGCCTTGAAGTCAGAAAGGTTAAGAACCACTGGCCTAAAAGAAGATGGACTATTTTCAATTTATCTAAGTAGAATGTTCCACCCTGACACAGTTACAGTTATTCCCGTAGACTCTTATAGTCCATCTTTTCTGATGTATAGCCTTATAGTTCCGTTCTGTACCACAGTCTTATAGTACTTAATATACATGGGATATCATCAGAAATAATCATCAAAACCTGGCATTGCAGATGTTAACACATGAACACATTCATAATTCATTGCTTGTGGTTTCTTTCATCCGCTTCAGAGTATCCATCATTATTTAGTTACCGTGATTCAGAGGAAATTATGAGTTCTCCGAATAAAGTGTGGTGTTTCTGTCTTTTATGTTGTAAGTGTATTCACATGTGCAAGTGTGTGATGGACTGACATGTCAAGAATTTATTTTCATTTTGTTTGGATTTTCTTTCTTCCTTCTCTCCGAATCACAGTGGCAGCTGCATCCTGTGTTGATTCTGGGGCTTTCCAAACCCTTCATATTCTTTCTTTCCTCTGAGGTGGAGCATTTGCGAATTGCATCCATCTTGAGACATTGTGATTTGTCATGTTATTCATTATAATAATTTGCCTCCTTTAGGCTCAAGAAAAGATCCCAGAATCTGCTTTCATAAAATGAAAACAACAAACATACAGCAATGCATATGTATGTAGGCTACATAGTTGTATTTAACTTTACATTGTTTAGCAGGCATTTAATTATGATGTGTTAAACTGAAATGAAACAGAAACTTGTTTTATAGTATTTTATTTGAGGGTTGTTGTTTTTTTTGTTTTTCTTAAAAGGGTTTTACCTCAGATTTATGTTTGAACAAATAACTTTATTAATTATGGTTTTTAAAGTATTTGCTGAGCTTTTGTTGATGTTGTTAAATGTGATGTTTTCACAGCAATAAAGTGTGTTTATTCAGGCTTTTCTCAGAAAGGTAAACTTGTGGAGACGTGATTAAAACTGTTTCTTTATAAGACTATTAATAAAACAGAATGAGTGTATTTTTAATACACTGAATTTATTATATACCACACAAGTGATGGTATTACATGGTAGTTCTATTGTATCGAAACGATAGGCTACTTAATTAACTCTTTACATTAAAACACAATAAAATTAATATAAATCTAAGATTGGGTACAGCAAGTTCGAGTCATATGTGACCCTGGACCACAAAACCAGTCTTAAGTCGCTGGGGCATATTTTTAGTAATAGCCAAAAATACATTGTATGGGTCAAAATTATCGAGTTTTCTTCAATGCTTGAAATCATTAGGATATTAAGTAAAGATCATATTCCATGAAGATATTTGTTAAATTTCCTACCGTTTATATATCAAAAATGTATTAGCATTAGTAATATGCATTGCTAAGAACTTCGTCTGGACAATCTCAAAGGCGATTATCTCAAAATGTAGATTTTTATTTTTTTTACACCCTCATTCTCAAATAGTTTCTTGACCAAATATTGCCCTATCCTTACAAAATATACATCAATGAAAATCTTTTATTCAGCTCTTAGATAATGTATAAATGTCAATTTAAAAAGAAAATGACCCTTATGAATGGTTTTGTGGTCCAGTGTCGCATATGTCTAAATCTGGTTGAAGAATTCAAGTTGACCGTCCCAACATGGCGATTTGACGCTTCCAACTTCCGGCATCTTCAGCTACGGTGACGTCATGACGCACACTCTTTCAGTAAGAGTATGAAAACAATAAACAACCCGTTGGCCAGAGGAACCATAGAGGACCTGTCGCATATTTCAGTGACATCTATTATTAAAAGTAGAACCGGAGTGACCCGGTTCAACATAGATATCATTTTTAAACGCTGCCTTAGACAACCTGACGTCTAAAAAACGAAGAACCAGGGGATTTTAGTGTCAAAGGACAGGAAGTTAGACGGTTTTGACCCTTCTTGTCCATCGTAGTACGCTTGAATTATTGTATTCTCATTTTCACAGACTACCGAGGGGGGTTAAATCTGTTATGCAGGACTGGTGTCTTGTTCCGCCGCCTCTCTGCTCCCTCTCCCCGTCTGCTCTGGCCCTATGTCTCGCTGGCTCTTCCCCTGGTCGGGCTCGATAAAGAAACGGGCCTGTCGGTACCTCCTGCAACACTATCTGGGCCACTTCTTGGAGGAAAGACTCAGTTTGGACCAGCTGAGCTTGGACCTGTACAATGGCAGTGGGGTCATTAGAGAAATTAACCTGGATGTTTGGGTAAGTGTGGGTTAAGACATGCCCAGGCCAGATACCTTGTCCGAGTGGCCCTTATTTCCAGTATTTCGTAATATCTAGTCTTGAGTATGAGATCAACACATCCTGTTAGTTGAAGGAACACCGTAAAGTCTATGAGGAACACTCATGTTTCCAAGAGTTTGATGACTTGAGCAGAAAAGGTTGCATCTTAGATCCTCTTCCTGGTCTTAAGTCACAGTGATCAAAGCTTACCAACTTTTGCTTTCACATTTGAGTCTAATTTATTATGTTTTTTACATTTTTTGTGGTGCTGTCATTTAGTTTTTCAAAGTTGGGCCTGAGAGGGAGTGCTAAGAAGTCTGTAAAAAACAGTAAATAATAATAATTATATCTAACTCAATTAATAAAAAAAAATATTTTTTTAAAGAAATCAAACAGTACAGTAATTTAAAACAGTAATGTAAACACTTTTTTACTGTATATATTGGGCCTAAATAAATACAGTCAGTGGCAGCTTCAGGATTTTTTTGTTGGGGGTGCTAAAGAAGGGTTTAACAGCTATCTAAATAGCATGCAAATTCAGACACCTTTTGTATATATATATATATATATATATATATATATATATATATATTTATATAAATAAAAAAAATATATATATATATATATATATATATATATATATATACACACACACATACATATATATATACACATACATTTATAATACATACACACACACACACACACAGCAGTTTCGAAAAAGGCAATAATATCTGTGGTATTAAACTTCTCTTATGCCAGTTATTTGTAATATAACTTCTAACGCTAAATGCCAGATATGACACTTACAAATGAATACAATTCATGAACGCAAATAGAAAAGCGATTAAGTACGTTTTTTTTTTAGTTTTTTTTTTTATTTATTTATTTTTTACATTTTTTCTGAACATCAATTGTCATTCACTCTCAATGCCAACTGGCAGGAAAACATGGTAAATTCTAACCAGTTTTTACAATAGATAAAGTGCCGACATCATTTCAACTCAACATTTAAACTATAGAACTATTTCCACACAGTGGCATAGCAGATGGGCACGCATTGGGGCACTGCAATAACCTCCGGGTGCTGAGATGCGTCTTATCATGTGTCGATGATAGACAGATTTATTTTGTTAAAAGCATCAGAAATGTGCAATATTAAGAGGACTTAGCATTTCCAATGAATGTAGATCTGTTACGTTCTTCTTGTTGTTATGCATATTATTATTAAGTTATTATAAATTATTGCACCACAATAATTTCATAGCACATCACCGCATGACGCGCTGTAAGGATAAAGTTTGGGCTAATAGCTTACTCCTCACTGAAAATGTTTTAAAAGGTTTTTTTTTTTGTTTTTTGTTTTTACACGTCAATTCGTTTTTACAATGAATTATAGGCCTATAATAAAAATATATATATTAACACTGCAGTCATTGAAAATTAAAAGCAGCTTTATTTCGTGCATCAATTTTCAAAAGCAACCTGTTTCACACAAAATTCCTTTCTTCTCATGTTTTTCACTATACGGGCCACAAGAGAAATATTAAGGGAATAATTTAAGATGGTTAAATACCGTTATCAGCTTATATTCGTTTCTCATTGTCTCAGAGAATATGCGCCGTTAATGAAGCATTAGAAAGCTCCTTAATTATCCCGCATTGCTGGCTTGTGTTGCCTGACCCCTCCCCCATAATATCAGTTGTTTATACGCCACATATTGGGCACTTTTTTCTTTTTTTTTTTGGTTTCTATTGTTTATTTTTCAGTGTTAATGAAAGTGCCACCAAAAAACAGGAACATCATTAGGAAATCCTTGGGGAAGCATGGGTTTTGATGGGGCTATAGCCCCGTCAAGCCCCATCAGAAACTTGCTCCCCCACTATGAGAATGATTCTATTCTGTTGCTATTCTGATCATCCTTCCCTTCTTTCACAGTTATTTTGACATCTTCTGTTCTTGTATGTGATCACTTGTTCTTGTTCTTTAGCTACTCTGAATCCTCTTTTCAGGCAGTGAACGAGTTGTTGGAGTCATTGGGAGCGCCGCTGGAGATTGTTGAAGGTTTTGTGAACAGCATCACAGTGACTATTCCCTGGGCAGCCCTCGTAACAGAACACTGCACCCTTGAAATCACCGGATTGCAGATAACATGCAGACCCAAATACAGAACCAGTGAGTTCTGCGGACTGTTCTTTGTGTGCTCTTTTGGTTTGATGCTTATAAACATAGTTTATACGAGACTGACTTACTGCTCAATTGTGTTTTCTCTTATCTCTGTTAGATGGAAATTGGGATTCCCAAGGGTGGTCTACATGCATGACGTCCAGCATGCAGCTGGCCCAGGAGTGCCTGAAGGACCCACCCGAGGCGTCAGAAGAGCCGCCTGCTCCACTGGAGGGGCTGGAAATGTTTGCACAGACCATCGAGACGGGTGTGTGGCATTTCTTGTGTCTAGGAGTGTGGTTCTGTACATTTGCTTTGTTGAGTCATTAAGTAAAACCGTTAGATGACTGGCTGAGTGTGTATTATCACAAACTTATCAACATTGCAAAACTTTAACTTGGTGTATTTTAAATTTTTTGGCATGTTTGTTTGTTTGCAGTCCTACGTCGAATAAAAGTCACCTTTTTGGACACCATCGTGCGAGTAGAACATCATCCCCTGGACGCTGAGACTGGGGTTGCCTTAGAGATGCGCATTAAACGGTGAGGCCATGAATTACATCTTTGCACATTTATGGATGTATTAGGTAGTTTTTTTTTCTCTTTATTTATAAAGTAGGTTGGTTTGGTGTGCCAGATATGGTATTTTGGGTAGATGTGCCGTTAAGGAATGCCATGAATCTTGAAAACTTTCAATCTGATTATTACTCAAAAATGCAGTAATGTTCAAAGGTTTGGGGTCAGATTTTTTTTCTGTTTTTGAAAGCTCTCCAAGGCTGTATTTATACATCCAAAATTGTAGAAACATTTGTATTGTTAAATATTTTATCCTTCCAAAACAATCCACGAGTGCTTAAATTTCCTAGAGTGCATTCCATTGTTTGTGACTGATCTGTGTTTTGCCCCTGGTGGTAACATGTGATACTGCAGGGTGGACTATTGCGATGAGGCTGTGAGAGACTCAAGCCAGACAGTGCCTGTAGACATCCACCAGCCACCAGCCTTCCTGCACAAAATCCTACAGCTCAACTCCGTACAGCTCCTCTATGAGACTCTCGGAGGTTCACAGGTCAGGGAAATTATACAAACTGTTAGTTAGTGGCTCTGCACTTTCAGTTTTTTTCCCTTTTTATGCATTTCACGTACATGCCAGCTTTTGAATTAATAATTACCATAATTAGTGTACTGTAAATATTGTTGCCTCTCATGATAAATTGCTTGTGATGTTCCTTATTTGTAAGTTGCTTTGGTTAAGAGCATCTGCCAGATGAATAAATATAATGGGCCCTATTTTAACGATCTGAAACGCAAGTGTCAAAGCGCGAAGCGCAAGTAACTTTGTGGGCGGGTCTCGGCGCTGTTGCTATTTTCCCGGCGGGATAAATGGCTCTTGCGCCCGGCGCAAATCTAAAATGGGTTGGTCTGAAGTAGCTTCATTATTCATAGGTGTGGTTTGGGCGTAACGTGAAATAAACCAATCAGAACTTCATCCAACATTCCCTTTAAAAGCAGGTGCGCAAGTTCCATTATGGATTGCTATTATTATGGCGTATTTACCAGGCGCACGCCAGGAGCGGTTCACAGCCGAGGAGACTGATGTTCTTGTAAGAGCAGTGAAAGACAGAGAAGTTGTGTTGTATGGGGATGGGAGAAACCCAGCCAAAATAGCGTCGGTTAAACAGGCGTGGGAGGAAATAGCCACAATTTGTCAGATGTCTTTATATACACATATGTCTTGCCACTATTTGGCCAACAGGTCTGATCCTTAATTACTACAATTAGCCTGAATAATTTTTAAGCTAGATTTATGCCTATTTTTTCACATCTTCGTGGCACACCACAATGATTTCCGTCATCTCACTTGTTAATATTGTTTGTGTAACAATTTATGATTTGCAAAAATAACTGTTGCATCTGTGTAGATTACATGAGCAAAGTGTATGCGCGTTGTGCACGCTATACATTATGGTCAAGCATGCGCCCTTAAAATAGCATAATGAACAACGCGCAACGCGCCACTGACTTTAGACTAGGTTTTTCCTGGTCAGTGGCGCAATTGTTTAATGGAACAGCAAAATAGCACCAGGGATTGTTTGCGCCGGAACACGCCTCCTTTTTTGCGCTGAACCGCCCAGGGAGCGCAAGTTCATTCACTAGTTTAGCGACGTGCTTCTGTGGAGGGAAAAGCGCGCTTTGCGCGGGTGCAAAATAGGAATGACACATGCGTCGGTGTACAAAGTCAATTGCGCTGGGTGCAAGATAGGGCCCAATATCTTTAATGGGTTGTGTCTTTTCAACTCTTCCATTTAGGGGCTGGTTTATTCTGATGACATGGCAAGCAGCAAGGAGATGGGTAAGACAGATGAAAATGATGATGATGCATCGGAAGCCCCTCAATCATTGCATCCCACCCCAAAGCCCCCAGAGCCTCTGCTGATTGGACAATGCTCCGGATTCATAGAGACAACTGTCAAAATCAAACAGAATGAAATGCTGCCTGGGCCCAAGGTTTGTCTGCATGATAAAAAAAAAAAAAAAAAAAAGACTGAATGGGAAGATTTTATGGATGTTCATGATTCTTCCGAATCAGTGAGATCAAAGAGCAAATTATTCGGCTTCATCATGAATAAAGGAGTTTGATCAGTCCAAAACAGGAGATTTATGTTCCTTTCATTGTTAACTGAGTGGAATTTCCTCTTTTTCATCTTAGTTGGAGTTGGATGGTAAAGTAGGGTGTCTCCACCTGCTGCTGTCCCCCAGTCAGATCACACACCTGACGGACCTCCTGTCCTCACTCTGCATCGAGACATCAGGTAACATGAGCACTCTATTTTCTGTTTGCTTATTGCTTTTAATATGATTTATGTCTCTCACTTTCTTCCTTTTCAAATAAGATAAATCATAATATGGCTGTTTGCATCAGCCTTAATTTAAAGCCTTTATCAGAATCAGAATGTTCTCTGTTTGCCAAGTTTGCACAAACTCACAAGGAATTTGATATATGCAACTGTTTTTCTAACTTAATTCTACTCTTTTTTTTTTTTTTTTTTTTTTTTACATTATGATTTATTTAGTATACTGTAGAAAATGTTTTGCATGATACAAATTATAATATTTAAATAATTAATTCTATAATTATTAAAATTATAAAACAGATTCTACTGTCTAACCCTAAGGTTGCGTATGCACCATAAGGATATTGATTTATAAAAAACAGCTGGATGGTGGTGGGTGTACTAGCTGTTCAGATTGGAGATCGCCTGTTAAAAAAACAATCCTTTTTTTTTTGTGTGTGTCTGGATGTTTTTGCCTGATTGACAGTGTCCCATGGAATGACTGTGCCTTTTCTTTCTCTGATTGTCAGAGGGCAGTGGTGGTGTGTCCGGTGGGGGTCTTTCTAGGCCTCTGGATTCTGATGATCTGCGATTGATCGAAGAGGATCTCGGTAAGCAGCTGAACTCAGAAATGTATGACAGAGATCTGGAGCTGGACGCAGAGCCCTACATCATCAGCATGGAGAATGGAGGTGAGATGAGAATAGTCAATGTTTCCATGAGATTAATATAGAACATTGATTATAATTATGGGTTCAGACTGGCATACTACTGTACTGCTATTTTTGCAGCAAGTACATGCAGTTTTATCATGCATGTGTATGACTTGCAACATTTGCTAAATTGTGTAGTGTATTACCAGAGTATGGAATAATGTATTCCACAATGCAATATACTCCACCTTACCTTCAGTTTCATTTGTAACAGTATCAATATGCCAGGAAGCAATGAGAGTTAGGATATTTCATTTCTCTTTATAGATACTTTTCTGATAAAAATATAAAATATTTCTCAGATGAAAACTGGATTGCCCTTGGTGAAAAAAACACACTATTTCACATACTGTTTTTTTTTTATAAATAGTAGGCCTTGTACAGCCGTTTTCTCCATTGTCCTCACTTATAAAGACATGTGTATAATGATCCTACATGTGAATGTACAGCCGTTTCCAAAATGTTGTTATGAACGATTTAAAAAAGGTTAATATGCACAAAAAAGTTCCTAAATACACCCCTCTTTATAAATCTCAGATCATCTTAAATTTAACGCAGTGTGTACAAGCAAATCAACTCGCCCTACAGAACGGCCACAAACATCTTTTTATGTTTCGGTAGAAGTACCACACTCACTCATTAGCAATGTGCAAGGAAATCCAAGAAAACACTCAACTAATTCATGGGATCACCTATTTATTAATGTGATTACTAATTTGCATTTTCATAGACAATGTTTAAGTTACTGAATAAGTGTTATATGAGTCCCAAAAAAAGTTGTACATTGGGTTTATACATAAGAACATTTTCACGTCAGTTTCTGCCTTAATTAATGCCAATTAGTTCCTCACTTTTGACATTAGATCAAATCCATGAAATGCAGGTTTAAATCCAATCTAACGTACATTTTATAAATGAGGCCTCAGGCTCTTGATGCTGGTAGTTTTTATCTTCTGAAACTCTCTGTAGTTTAGTATTTTGCCATTCATTTCTTAAGTTTGTCTGTGCTTGTCATTCTGAGTTTTGCATCTGTGACTGTCCTTCTGTCTCAGAGATGTTTTATTCGATGGGTCCTGGTATGACCAGCAGTGTGTTGTCCACACGCTCTGGGAGTGAATTATCTGACAGTGATATGGAATCGTCCATTCATAGCCAAAGCAGCCTAATTCAAACAAACCCTCTGTCTCCACAGGTACTTACATATACATTTTAACTTAATATTGTTTCTGATTAAGTCAATAGACCTGTTATGCATCAGCTATCTATGTCCAGTGTGTATGATTAATGTGCACTCTTACATGTCTATTACAGGGTATGCTCAATTGTCCTCGTCGTTATCCTGTACCAGGATCCTTATCTAGTTTGCCTCAATGTAGCAGACCTCCCAGTATGTATTTAAACCTGTTTTAAACAACACATTGTATGTGTGTCAATGTATTTCATTCATGTTTTCTCTTGCAATCAATCATCAGTCTTTGTTTTTCTTCAAATAGAACGTTCGTCCCGAAGCAGTCAATCAGAGCCATTGAAACCAGACTCCTTGCTCCGCCTCTCTCTGGGCGGAGTCACGCTTACTCTTTTAGAGCAGGACCCGCCTCCTGGGCCAGAAGGGCTCTCCTCATTGGCTGAGGTGTCACAGTTGTTTTTCCGGGAGCTTGCGTTCTTTAAGGACGGGATGTTTAGTGAGCGAGACTTCCACAATCTGAGAGGAAGCTTTGCTAAAGCATGTCCCCATTCCCACATCAGGTATGGTGGGATTTACCTGCTGTGCTCCCCTACTGTATATACATGTACACTCACACACACTCTTTTTGACTCTCTCTGACTTCTGGTCTTCAGGATGACCGGTGCAGCAGTGCAGCTGACATGTGAGATGCGTAGCGCAGGGCGGCACAGCCGAGCTATGACCTCTGACCTCTCCTTCAGCAGGCTGGAACTGCTGGAGTGCCTGTGGGGGTCAGGCGGTCCACAGTACACAGAGGTACACGGCATACCTGCTAACTCTTGCTCCCAAATGTTATTATTTATCAGAGCTTTTTTGACCCCTAACACTCAGTAATAAAATAAGTAGGTTTGTTTTTTGTTTAATTTGATTGGTGAGTCATCCAGATTTACCAAAATGGACCAAAATCTGATTTACAGTGCAGATTGTAAAACCAATTTTTTTTTTTTTTTTTTTTTTTTTCAGCCGAAGTGTGTAAATGAAACAGTGTTAACTTAGTAACAGTAAAGTGCAGAACAAAATTGCTTTTCTGCTTTATTATAGTTCTCTGCGGATTTCTTTATATATATATATATATATATATATATAAGCATTATGGTTTGAACATTAAAAATTAAGAAATTAGGATTTTATTATTTATAATAATAATAATTGTTCCGCCCTACCAATAAACACAGCAAATATAAATGTTTGAAATCACAATCACAGTTTTTATCAGGAAAATCACAATTATGTTTTTCCTCAAATTGTGCAGCCAAATAAAAGCATGTAGTCTTATGCATTAACTAATGTTGAGGGATTGAACCTTATTGTTAAGTGTTACTCTCTCTGACCCTTAAAGTTATAATAAGATTGGGATGAAATAGTTGGATCTTGAAGATGACCTCCGCTGTGGTTGGCTGGCCTCCACATACCGGCCAAATGATGAAAACTGAATAACTTTGAACTCTCTTACTTAAAGCAAAAAGCAAGTAAAGTCCTGTTTTTCATTAGACATTATCTTGAAACACTTTTGTCACATCATTTTTAACCCCTGTTGCACTCTAGATCACAATCTGGACTGTCAAAACAGTCAAGCCCTTATTATTAGAAAATTACCAGTTGGTCACCAAATTATTACAGGGGTGTAATACAGTCACATGTCCGAGGCTTTGCCAGCTGCTCAGGGAGAATCTTAAACAGATGTGAAGAGTCTGAGTTACGACAAGTCAGACGGCCAGAAGTTTGCAAATCCAGCAGGTGACATCATGCGGGCCGATGAAGGTTCTGAAAGGCTTCCTTTAAAATGTGCATGTGTGTCCACATTTTCTTTTCCCAGCTTTTGCAGTTCCAGTCAGCCGGTCTCTTCACCATGGGCACCACTGCCAGACCCTGTGCCCAGCTCCACCACAGTCTCTCTGAGAAGCACATGCGTAAGGTACTACAGCTTGACAAAGTCCTATGGCATTCATTTGCAAGAAGTGTTTGTGTCTTTTATACTTTTAGCGATAGATCTATATGAAACTGTTTTTCCTGTTCTCCTATAGAAGGGAAGCAGGCGTCGTGTGATACGCAGGGACAGCTCTCTGCGGATTGAGCTCGGTGAGCTCAACTCTGAGTTGGACCTGGACATTATCGGCCGACTGGAGGACGTCCTGCAAGCCCTGAGGCACTGTCCACCGCCTCAAAGAAACACAGCACAGGCTGCAGAGGTCACCAGTCTCTCTTGATCAAAAACAACAACATAATACCCCTACCTCAGCAAAAAAAAAAAAAACTCTCTCTTTTTCTTTGCAGCCTCATTTGTTGGAGTTCCATTCTTCTCTCCTGCTTCAAACTCCTTATGCCGTGTTGAAGGTCCGTTTCCCCATCCCTGACCTTCGACCCCCGGGGCTGAGACGGCCCCTGAGCCAGCGTGCAGTGCGCAATGAGTTCTTGAGCCTGCAGTTCTATAATCTGGAGCTGAAGTCTCAGCAGGGGCCAGACATTCAGCAGGACGGCCCCTGCAGCCCAGGGGCCAAACTCATCAATTTACTGGAGGCCTGTTTCACTGATATGCACGGTGAGGCATCCAAAGATCAAAACTAGCATTTATTTTTCTCAGTTATCATATATGCTAGCATTAAAAAGTGTGATGTCAGTTAGATTTTTTTTATTTTTATTTAGAAATTGATACAGCAAGGACATATACAGTCAATCAACAGTGAAAGTTTTGAGTGTTACAAAAGATTTCTGTTTCAAATGAATGCTTTTCTTCATGTTACTTTATTTTCATCAAACAATTCTGTTCAAATTATTTGATATATATATATATATATATATATATATATATATATTAACATGAGATCATGAAATCAAATTCCAATTCATATTTTTTTATAAATATTGGTATTCAGTGCACATTATTATAATATAATAGTTTTTTTGATATAAACAAAGCAATTTTTTAAAATATTGTTGAAGTTATAATCAAATATTAGAAATAATATATCAGCTATGATAGTTCTCCCAAAAATGTATATTTAGGGCCCTATTTTAACGATCTGAAAGCGCAAGTAACTTTGTGGGCGGGTCTCGGCGCTGTTGCTATTTTCCCGGCGGGATAAATGGCTCTTGCGCCCGGCACAAATCTAAAATGGGTTGGTCTGAAGTAGCTTCATTATTCATAGGTGTGGTTTGGGCGTAACGTGAAATAAACCAATCAGAGCGTCATCCAACACTCCCGTTAAAAGCAGGTGCGCAAGTTCCATTATGGATTGCTATTATGGCGTATTTACCAGGCGCACGCCAGGAGTGGTTCACAGCCGAGGAGACTGATGTTCTTGTAAGAGCAGTGAAAGACAGAGAAGTTGTGTTGTATGGGGATGGGAGAAACCCACCCAAAATACACCACAATGATTTCCGTCATCTCATGTGTTAATATTTTTTTTAGTGTAACAATTTATGATATGCAAAAATAACTGTTGCATCTGTGTAGATTACATGAGCAAATTGTATGCGCGTTGTGCACGCTAAACATTATGGTCAAGCATGCGCCCTTAAAATAGCATAATGAACAACGCGCAACGCGCCACTGACTTAAGACTAGGTTTTTTCTGGTCAGTGGCGCAATTGTTTAATGGAACAGCAAAATAGCACCAGGGATTGTTTGCGCCGGAACACGCCTCCTTTTTTGCGCTGAACCGCCCAGGGAGCGCAAGTTCATTCACTAGTTAAGCGACGTGCTTCTGTGGAGGGAAAAGCGCGCTTTGCGCGGGTGCAAAATAGGAATGACACATGCGTCGGTGTACAAAGTCAATTGCGCTGGGTGCAAGATAGGGCCCTAAGTCATCATTTATTCTTTCTCATATTGTTCCAAACATGAATGAATCTTTCTTCTGCTGAACACAAAACGATAAAAAAATATTTTGATGAATGTTGGTAACCAAACAGTTGCTGGTAGCCATTGACTTTTTTTTTCTCCATATTTTAGAAGTGAGTGTCTACCAGAAACTGTTTGGTTGCCAACATTCCATAAAATTTCTTCTTTACTATCCGTTTAGGAAAAATAAAAAGATTTGATAAAATCCTGAAGAATAAAATCATTTATATTGTTTGTTTCTATTAAATTCAGTCTGTTTGGATTCATCTTAAGGCCTAGTGTTCAGGATACAGTGTTTTTTCTCTCTCTAAACTCACCCGGAGTGTGAATGTGTGTTTTAGGAGTGTATGAGGGCTGGGAGGGAGAGGCGTTTCCCTGTATCCGTGTGCAAAAGAGCCCAGATCTGGACGGCATTCCCAGGTGAGTTTGTGAGTGTATGAGTGTCTCAGATTTAGCTCCGAGTACAAAACAATGTGTTATACAAATCTCCAGATAAAAACAGAGAATCCCGGGAAAGCATTTGTGGTTCCCTCTCTTTTCCTTCTGTAGGATTCAGGTGCGAGTGAATGAAGGAGCAGGCTCTGACTGTACAGTGGTGTGTGAAGGGGTGAACAGGGATCTGGGGCTGGGCTCCGTGTCTCTAGAGAACCCCTGTGAACTTCGAGAGAAGAACAGTTCTCCTTTCTCCTCCAACCGCACTATGTTTGAGACAGAAGAGGTGAGTCCCCGCCGCCCATCTGCCTGTCCTTCTTTCATTCCTGTACTTGACTCATTCTCTGTCTCAGATGGTGATCCCAGCAGACCCAGAGGAGATGGAGGAGTTTCAGACTCAGTGTATATGTCAGTCTCAGTATGTGGTGGATATCACCTTTCCCGTAGCCTACATTCTCCTGCCCAGCAAAGAGGCTTTTCTGAGCATCTATAACAGGTACTGCTCAACACTTTAAGACAATGAACTTTAAAAAAAAAAAGATCATTGCAGGTCATTTCACATTATATGCATGCTGTGTTCTGTATATAATTAATGCTTTTTTGGCAAGCAAGCCATAAAATAATAAAATAAAGGCATGTTTGACTGAAGTCAAGCTCCACTGTTTGTTTCTCCCTCCCCAGGATTAATAATGATCTGTTGATGTGGGAACCTCCTCCACCTCCTCCGTCCCCTCCTCCTGCTCCTCCTTCTTCTTTTCAAAGTTCCCGTAGCCCCTCCCACCAGCACAGACCTGAGGAGGATGAATTTTACCTCTGTAAATCTGCCTTCAGGCTGGGTCAGTCATGCTCATCTGTTTCATACTTTAAGTTTTAAACATTGTGTCTTGTTTTATATAGGGATGCACCAAATGAAAATTCTTGGCCGAAACCGAAAACAAAAAAAGAGAAAACCAAGGCCGAAAACCGAAACTGAAACACCGAAAGAAATTATGCCAATTATTAGTACCATTGCATTTATTTCTATGACCGTGTACTACCTTTACTAAAATTAAGACATTGCAATTGCATAAATTAATATTAAAGTTTCAAAGATAATTACAATTACATAACTTATTTAAAAAAAAAACATAAAAATACATAATTACAAATGATGCAAATATTTATTAAGCACATTGCAACAATGCATAGTATAAAATAAAATTCAAACTAAAAATTTATCCCACTCATGTGTATATTTAATAATAATGTACAGGCCTACTGGCCTGCAGAAAGGTTTAAAATGAACAGTTCTCTCATAAAAACAAAGTGCATTTAGGTGAAGTGCATTTGAAATTGTTCTCTGTAGGACTAGAAAGTGCATTACTTCTCCATTTGGCAAGACTGTTATCACTTCTGCGGATGGGGACTTCAGACAGATAACCATCTAGCTGTTGAGCAGTTGAGCTTGTCATCTGCCTGACATTTGAGAAATATTTGAGAGAGTGTATTTAAATAGGGCCAGGGCATAAATAAACATTTTTATCAAATTAAAGCAGAAATCTAGCAGAAAATCTAGCATAAATATGGCTACAATCTGATATTATGAATGTATATATGTTTGTGTGTGTGTATAAGAACAAAATAGCCAACGTATTATTATTATTTGAGGCACTTTCTTGCAGAATTCCACTGAACATATCAGACAACGATGGTGCATGCCACTCATCTGGTGCAGAGACCAGTCTTTTTTTCTGCGCTCTGATCTGTCTCCTGCGCTTGGCGCTTCTCCGTCTCCACGCGGGTTCTCCGCATCCAGCGCGGCCTGAATCATTTCCGCATACAAGTAATGGTCTTTATAACGCGGATCAAGCACATTCGCGATGAAGTGCAGAGGATCCGAAAAGATCTCAGTGAGACGTGTGCTAACAGACTCTATAAGACTGTACTTTTCTTTGTTTTTACTTCGTGGTCCGTCTTAATCGGTTTGTTAGGAGACGCTTTAGTGCTGCGAATAAAGGAATACGAAGAGAGAGAATGTTTTCACTGGTGTTAAGTGAATGTCGCGTGGAGCTCGTGGTCTGCGCTTTGCCGGTGCACGTGCAGGTCGCGGTTTCTGTTTGCGTCATCACAACATTTCGGCCGTGTTGTTTCGGTGATAAAAGTCTATCGGCCGAAAACCGAAAAGTCCATTTTCGGCCGGAAATTTTCGGTGGCCGAAATTTCGGTGCATCCCTAGTTTTATATACTATTTTTGCATTGATTCATATTTTGTACTTGCTGTTGCTTTTATATTTTCAGATTTTCATATTTAGTTTCAGCTTAAATAGATTTTATGTACATTGCTTCCATCTGATGACATCTTCTCTTTGTTTTTAAGTTAACAGTTACAATACTGATTTGGCTTCAGTTCAAGAATCTTAATATTTTAACTCATCCTTCCAGAATCTGACTCTGAGGAGGAGGAGCCTCAGTTCTTCTCAGCCAAGCAATCAAAAAAAAGAAAAAATCAGTTAGATCCTCAGTCCAGCCATGCCCTCAGTCTGCTTTGTTTAACGGTGCTGATTGACAAAGGTCGCCTCCAAGCCATGACAGACTGCAAGGTAAAACATAAAAAATAAAAATTGCATGCTAAATTGTTGTAGCATTGTCGCAATAGCAAAATCATACAAGTCAACACCAGTGGCACTCAAATTCCCCTTTACTCACATCAAATTCTGATACCGTTCTCTCTAAGAATGAAGCTGGACGTAAAATGGACTTCTGTCATGGAGAACTTGTTTTGGATTTGGAAGGAGGGAAGATTTTTAGTGTGTCGCAACACCAGAACAATCCCAATCTCAACTTCTTGACGATAGAAAGCAGAAGAGTAGAGCTGTACCATAAAGGTGAGCTGTTAAACCATTCCAGTGACATCTAACCTCTAGGTTTTTTTTTTTTTTTTTTGCATGGGACAAAGTTATTATCCTGTTCTGAATTGCAAAATGTTGTTTTTGCTTTTTTGGCTCTTTATATAGCCGAGGTCCCAGACTCCCCTATTCCTGTGAAACTGGAAATGCCCAGGTTCACTTCCCCGGTTCATCTGGAACCTACCATTTACCCCACAGAGGTGGGGGTGAGCAGTGTTGGTGGCCGAGAAACTGACGTTCAGATGCTGTCGACTGCCATCAAGATCACATTAGATCTTGAGAGGAATGTGAAGGTTGGTGTGTTATTTCATCTACTTGGCACCTGACAGTTGGGTTTATTATGGTATGGTTGTTTTCTTGTTTGTCATTTATTAGAATTCATCTCATTTTCTTTGTAGGAGTTTCTGGTCGCGCTGCGACTCCATGGTGCTACTTTACGACATCACATGGCGTTGACCAATCATAGCTGGCACGAGCAGGTACCTGTTGGTAACTAGATTAGATGTAACCTTTAAATAGGAGTGTGGATCTGTAATGAAAATGTATTTTTAATAATATATGTTAAATTAAAATGAGAAATGTTGCTACTATACTGCAGCTAGCTGAAATAAAATTGTGTTTTATTTCTATATTTAATCTTATTTCAGTCATTATTTTAATTCAAATTACTAAAATGTTTTTTTTTGTTATGGTCTTAGTTTCAGACAACTATAACAACACAGTTTTTTTATACAGATTGTTGATTTCCTTGATGTCATTGATGACGACATTTTAGGCTACACCCCACCTGCAGTCATCACCGTTCTTCACACTCACCTGGCCACCTGTGCAGTAGACTACAGGTATTGTAGTAACACTGAATGTTTGTTCTCAAAAATACTCTTAGTTCATTCAGTCAACCCTCATGTTCATTTCTCCCTCCAGGCCACTTTATCTTCCTCTGCGGGTTTTGTTTACAGCTGAGTCCTTTTCTTTATCCAGCAACATCATTGTGGACACTGCGACCTTTCACCTCAGGTACTGCTCACTGTGATGTGATCCTAAACGGTTGTGCTGAGGATAATTGAGAAGACCTAACAGCTCTGAAATCTTCTTTTAGGTTTATCTTAGATGACTCTGCGTTATACCTATCGGATAAATGTGAAAGTGATACTGTGGATTTGAGGCGAGGTACAGAACAAGCTTACCTTTCAAAATCGTATTTTGCATTGATATCTATAGATGGGCCACCTCTAATCATATTGTTTTTATCTATCTCAAGACTATGTGTGTGTGTTAGACATTGATCTGTTGGAACTGGCCATAACAACATGGAAAGGAACTGATGCGAGTAAACTGGTTAGTTTCATGCCAGCCTTCACTGGCTTAAAGATTTCATAGCATTTCAATATTTTTTTTGTAAGTGAATTAATTTATATAAATGTAAGTGTTACATAGGTAGCTGACCAGTGACAGGTCTCAGTTTTATATTTTATATTAATTATTATCTTTAATATATTATTAGAGACCAATTTTGAGTTAATGTATTATTATTATTTAAAATTGCATAAACGTGTTACCATATATATATTTTTTTTTTCCACATTTTGTCTTCCTTACAAATGTCTTAATCATGGGATGTGACATTAATTGTACTGCAAATAAATATAAGTGCATATATTCCTTTTAAGGTTACAAAATTATGCAATAATTACATAAAATGTTGTTTCAGATTAATTGTAGCCTAACACAATGCAGTAGCTGCTTAAAATTTCATGTCGGAATTTTTAAAGCTTTTTTTGTTTTTGTTGTTGATAACTATTTACAGACTCAGCCGCTGTTCGAGCTTCGTTGTTCTAATAATGTAGTTCACGTGCACACCTGTGCCGACTCGTGCGCTGCTCTGGTTAACATGCTGCAGTACCTGGTGTCCCAGGGTGATCTTCACCCTCCCCCACGCCACACATCCCCCACAGAGATCGCCGGACAGAAACTGCTGGTATGATTTCTTGTACAGTTATATTCATCATTTATTTATTGCCATAACAACCCAGTTGTTCTGAATTTTGCTTGGTGAGTTCATCAACAATAACTGAGAAACAGACACTGAGAAAAAACAACACGCGTACATAAATACATCCATACATATATGTTCTATCAATTACAGAGAGTGAAATGCAGATGCATAAATACCAGAGGAATTAAGAGCATGAACTGTCCTACAATTAGTGCTGTTCAGAAAACATGTAGAATTTGTTTTAATTGCTCTATGGCATCTTGCAGGATCTAAGGGATCTTTCAGGGTTGTTCTATCTTTTTTCTGCAAATGCGAGACATAAATCAAAACAATAGTGGGAAGATCACAACCAATCATTTTCGAAGCAGCCAGTATACTGTCACTGACTGGAACTACCAGACTACGCTATAATTGAGAAAGTCCGCACTCTTTCAATCACAGCTCTATAAAATTTAACATATCAACTTTAGATACTGTTATTAGACCAATCAGTATGAAACACAATCATTAGTGTACACAGAGTACAATAATGTGACAGTACAGTTGAACCCCCAATTGCTTCAACTTATCAAAAAGTTGAACTGCGATGATTGTATTAAATGCAGATGTGTAGTCCACAAAGATGGGCCTGACATAGGTATGAGGGGCTTCAAGGTGTTGCAAAATTGAATGAAGACCAATTGGTAAGAATCCAGACAGAATGATAAATTAAAATCCCCAAGTACCAATCGCTCAAAGATTTTGAAAACAGCTGTAGTTAGTAATCTAAGCAGCTAATATTCAGCTTTTTTTTGCACTGGAATGATAACAACTGCTTTGAGACATGCTGGTACTCAGACCATTCCCTGATGCTTCTCTCGATTGGTGTAATTTCTCTTGATAGTATAGCTTCTTTATCCCATTTGTATACGGCTCTAAAATAATGTGTCTTTTAGCTTTCAGAAAGTCCCGCCTCCCTTCCTCCCTGCCCACCAGCAGAGACAGCAGAGATCAACCAATGTGACCTCACAGATGCCTTGATTGACACCGAGAGAATCCTACAGGAAGAGTCCCAAGACTCTGGTGAGACTTTGGAAGTTGTTTATATATACAAGGCATATCTATCACAGCAAAACTTGTAGAAGCTAATGTTGTTATTTTATGACAACGTTTTATGGGAATAAGGTTTGGGTTGGTATAATTTTGAACGAAGTCTCTGATGCTCACCAATGCTGCATTTATTTAATCTAAAATACAGTGAAATCAATTGAGAAAATATTGTTATAGTATTGTGAAATATTGTTAGAATTTCAAATAACCTTTGAAGCTATAAAACAACAGAATTTATTTGAAATAGAACATCATAAATTTATGTACTGTCACTTATGATCAGTTTAATGCGTCCTTGATGAATTAAAGTATAACCAAAGAGAAACAAAACTTCAGTGTTGAAGATTAATTGTTACTTACTTCTGTGTATTTGAAAAGCAGGTTCTCCGTCCATCCGCCGAGCCTCCCCTGTCTCAGTCTATCTGTTCCCGGGAGAAGCCCCCAAGCCCCGCCCCTCTGTTCTAGAAGGGGAGGAGTCTGATATTGATGGACTGGTCAGCACTGCTATGGAAGCTCATGCAGATATGATGTCAGAGGAAGGATCAGAGGGTTCCACCGACAACGACGACTTCTGCATCCTAGAGGCTCCTGGGATGGGCATCCCAGTATGCACCCACAGTTGTCAGATTTTTGGTTACAGTTTTACAGTTTTTTTTATTTTTACCGTACTATTTTTCTCTCTCTCTGACAGCCTAGAGATGGTGAGCCTGTGGTGACAGTGCTCTCCCAGGATCCTATAAAGGTTCGGGATGGATACTACTCGCGGCCTCGGGGCAGTTCAGATCTGCTGCGCGCCCCGGCACGCTTCCCAGTGCCTCAGAACAGAGTGGTGCTCCGAGAAGTGTCTGTCGTCTGGCACCTGTATGGTGGCAAAGACTTTGGCGGCAAACCCAGCTCGGCCCACACACTGCACAGCCATAAGTGAGTGCAGCAGACGTTCCTGAGAAGCCAAGGTTTTGAGGATGTCTGTAGATTGTGTGCTTTGTTTTGAAACAGGGACATGTCACAGATTGTTACAGTGTTGCATTTTCTTTATGGTTCTAAAACTAACAGGTGTGAAAACTAGGGATGCACCGGTTGACCGGCCATAAATCGGAACCGGCCGGTTTTTGCTTAAAATACGCGATCGGGAATCGGCCGGTTTTTGGTCTTCTTTAGGCCGATTTTTCCGGAAGTGCGGCCGCGTGCACAGACTACATTGTAATCGTTCGCTATGTCATTTGTGTGGAAGTCGAAAATCTGAAAATCCGAAAATCCGAAAATCGAAATCTGTGCGCAAGACACGCGCAGCCGTTCAGCACTGGAAATGCAGAGCTACATGTCTGACGCACAGATAGCAGCAGGAAGCGATCAGCCGTTGGTGTACTGGCGCACAAAAAAAGAGTCCCTTTTCTGCGCGCACTAAAGCTGCACGAGCTTACTGTTACCGGTCAGAGTCCTGAACACGAGTAGACCGTGAAGAGATGTTCAGATCAACTTCTCACATGTTGGATGAGAAACAAAACGGTCTAAACTGTGACAACTTTTTTTTTTTTTTTTTTTGTAAAGTGGAACTTGCATACACGTTTGAAAAGCCAGAAGTAAACGACATTTGATTATTTTTATTTTACCTTTTTAATTTAGTTTAATTACATTGACTTAATTTGATTTAAAAATCACCTGCTGTAGCACACTGAGAAAAAGTGTTTCATTCATCCAATTTAAAAAAATGTAGGGTAATGATTCACATCTATATTTTTTTCCTTGAGAGAATAGTTATTTATTTTTCATTGGCTCAAGTGAAAAAAATATAGATGTGAATCGTTACCCTAATTCTTTTTTTTTTATTGGATGAATGAAAACACTTTGCATCTTTGTTTTATTCGCACCTATTATTTATATAGCATACTTTTATTTAGTCTGTAAATAAAGACACTGGTAAAGACCTTTTTTTTTTATTTAAAACCAAATTTAAAAACTAAAATACTGAATGCTGATTAAGAAACATCTTATTGAATGTGTGTTGATTGTGTTGTTTGGATTGTAGAACTATGCCGTTATTGCCTTTTAATTTCACATGGTTACAGTTAATCTTTAAATTTAAGGCCAGTTCTCTGTAGTTTCAACCCAATTCAAAAACTAAACCTAAATGCTGATGTCTGTAATGTAGCTGTTAATTTCAGATGGTTGCAGTTATTGTTTTCAATAGCCAAAAGCCAGTTTGGCCTATTAAATACCAAATAAACATCTTGTTTATGCACACTTTCCTTCTTTCCTGTTTGTTGCTTAAAGATAAAAAATAAATAAAACAAATCGGAAATCGGTATCGGAATCGGCCATGAAAAATCATGATCGGTGCATCCCTAGTGAAAACGTCCTAACGTTGAATTCACATGCTATGAAATACTTGTGTCTCTCAGGGTTCGTTCAGCTGCTCCAGGAGCCCGTGGTTCTCCCTCTCGTTCAGCAGGGCCCTCGCGGCCCCAAAACTCTTGGCGGTGGGTTGGAGGAAGTGCGCGGCAGCACACACTGCTCATGGAAATACAACTGACAAAGGTGTAATGCGTTTTAATCAGCGGTTTGAAGATTTAAAAAGCCTTCTTTGTAGTTTTATAACCTCTTTCTCTCTCTTCAGGTCAGTTTCCAGCATGAAACGTATCCAGTGGTGGCGCCCCCTGCTGCAGGACCAGATGCAGACGGGCTGGGCCTCGGAGAGCAGCCTATTTCCCGCCAAGTGTTTATCGTCCAGGAACTGGAGGTCCGAGACCGTCTGGCTTCCTCTCAAATGAACAAGTTCCTGTACCTGTACACCAGTGAGAGCATGCCCCGCAGAGCCCACTCCAACATGGTGAGTTATAGAGCGGGATAGAATAAGAGAAGGAGTTTCGGTTGGTGATTATGTTCTTACCTAGTCCGATTGTTGCTGTAGTTGACGGTGAAAGCGCTGCAGTTGATGCCTGAATCGGGTCTGGGTGGACCAGAATGCTGTCTGAGAGTCAGTCTGTTACCACTGCGACTCAATATTGACCAGGTACAGATTTTGCATGAACTATTTTTTGACACCGTACAAATAATGTTTCATACCAGGCTCAGTAAAAACCACATTTGTTTTTTTATTTCCTAGGATGCACTTTTCTTCTTGAAGGACTTCTTCAGTAACATGGCTGCAGGAGTTCATCCTTACCTGTCCATCGACCCTGCAGCTGAGGGTATGTCTACCCCCCCCATAAATGAACAAATGAATTAATGAATTAATTTATGTATGTATGCATGTATTTATTTAATTAATTAATTAATTAATTTTTTTTGTGCCTTTTTATTTATAGTTTTTTTATTATAATTTTTTATTAATATTATCATTTGGCTTTTATTTTATATTTCCAGTTCTGATTTTAAATATAGTTATTTTTAATCATTATATATATATATATATATATATATATATATATATATATATATATGTATATGTGTGGGTTTTTTTCTGTTTTTTTTTCTATTAGCCTAGTTTTTATACATTGCTATTTCGGTCTCATTAGTTTTTATATATATTTTTAAGTTTGTTTATTTAGGTTTACTTATTCTTTACTTATATTTGCCTATTTTTAATTCGTTTTCTTTACTGTTTAGTTTAAAAAAATACATTTTATTTTACCAGCTTTTTTAAATTTACGAAAAAATGAATTTAAAAGTATAATTATAATTGTACACATGTATTTAGCCTATTTATTTGAACTGTAATTGTGTATGGGCATTCATCGTCTGTATTTCTGATCTTCTGCTCCCAGTGAGGACGGATGTTCCTCAGAAGGCTTCAGACGACACAGATCCTGGCTCCGGATTGGGGCATGATCTCACTGCTTCTGTAGAAACGACCTATAGTGAGCAGAGTTCCTCCTCGGCTGGCTCCTCGTCCTCCTCTGACCAGCCCATCTACTTCAGGTAGACGATCTGCCATCGCACCACATGACAATATCCAACAAAACAAATGTGTAATTTAATTAATATCCTTTCTCTTTAAGAGAGTTTCGTTTTACCTCTGAAGTTCCCATCTGGCTGGACTATCAGGGGAAGCATGTGGTTATTGAGCAGGTTGGCGATCACCATTATAAAATAACTGATGCTTTATGTTCATGTGGTCATAAAGTCATCTGTAGTTTGAGTGCTTAAACATAACAACTACGTTTTTCTGAATAAGAACAGTGGTTTGTTTTAGTCTAGCTTCTGTTATACTAATGTATATCATCTCTGGTGTCCTAGGGAACGTTTGCAGGCATCCTGATCGGACTGGCCCAGCTGAACTGCTCTGAACTAAAGCTGAAGAGACTGTGCTGTAGACACGGGTAAACAACTCTTCATCTCTGCTTGCCTGCTTTCCCTTTAAATCTAGTTCTGAAAAGTGAGTTGTTGTTTTGTTTCAGGCTGCTGGGTGTTGATAAGGTGATTCAGTATGCTGTGAATGAGTGGCTGACAGACATCAGGAAGAACCAGCTGCCAGGGATTCTGGGAGGAGTTGGTCCTATGCATTCTGTCGTACAACTCTGTGAGTATGATGTCTTTTCCGATCTGGCTACTTAAAGGAAAATACTGTTTTCAGTAAAGTAAATTCAATAAAGTACTGTATTTAGGTTTTTTTTTTTTTTTTTGCAGTCCATGGTGTGCGTGATTTGTTCTGGATGCCGATAGAGCAGTACCGGAAAGATGGGCGTATTATCCGAGGCCTCCAGAGGGGAGCGGCATCATTCGGCACGTCTACAGCCTCTGCTGCTCTAGAGCTCAGCAACAGACTAGTGCAGGCAATCCAGGTACAAACACTCACACATATGACCGTAGTGTGTGTGTGTGTATACATATATATATATAAACCTAAACTAATGTGTTCCTTACTTTGTTGCTGATAGATTTTTTTATATTATTTATTATTTTTATATTATATTTTTGATACTTATAAAAAAAAATGTTTTTGTTTTTTAATAAAGTTTAGTATATCTTATTCTTTTTTTATATACTGTATATGCCTTACAATTAAATTATATATTTAAATGATTTATTATTTTATTTGTTGCTGGTTTACTATGTTACCAGATAATCTGAATTTTTTAACTGTAGATTTTCTTAATAAAAATAAAAAATCATGTTATATTTTAAATAATTGTATGTTTATTTGTTATTATGTAGAATGTTATGTTTATTAAAGTTTAATTCTATATTTTTTTAATTACTGTTATATTTGATACTGGTTTAGCACTACTAAAAAAATTATTGGTAGTTTTTTTTTAAATAATTTTTATTTAAAATTATAATTATATTATTATGTTTATTACTTTTATTTCAGTAAATTAAGTATTTATGTTTTTATTAAATATATTGTTTATTTATTATATTTTAATGTTTAAATTATGTATTACTATATTTTTTGGTATTATTTGATATATTTATTATTTGTTTTTTTATGTATATTTTCAGGCCACTGCGGAGACAGTATATGACATCTTATCTCCGACTCCACCTCTGACACGTTACATCACTGAGGGACGTCCCGCTCCCCGTCCCAGACGAACCCCTCAACCAGCTGACCTCAGAGAGGGCGTGGCCAAGGCCTATGATACCGTCAGAGAGGTACATCCCTATATTATTGAAAACATGTTCATCTCTGAGACTATTCAGTTTAGTAAATGTATAATATCAAGTGTTTACCTCTATTCTGTTATCATTTAATTTAACGTCCTCATGCCGTCTTTGCCTTTCCCAGGGAGTGATCGACACCGCTCAGACCCTGTGTGATGTTGCGTCTCGTGGACACGAGCAGAAAGGTCTTCCTGGAGCGGTGGGCGGAGTTTTGCGCCAGATCCCGCCCACCGTGGTCCGTCCACTTATAGTTGCCTCAGAGGCCACTTCAAACCTACTGGGAGGAATGCGGAACCAAATTAAACCAGATGCGCGGAAAGAGGACTTCTTGAAATGGCGCACCGAAGATGGCCAAGAATGAAACTGACTGGCGTTAATGAAGTCTAATTTTTGTTAGTGTGAATATGAGAGAGTGAATGCGAGTTCATCTGTGAATATCAATGCACAAACATAGGACAAAAAAATGGAAACTGAACCATTTTTACGTGGCTTCCACATAGTTGCACACATTATTTCATGCAATGCAAATGTTTTGTTCTTGCACTTTTGCTAGAAGTGGAGCAGTCTACACAGCTAAGTGCAGCTCAGTCTCATCTTGTCGTATTGAAACGTATGCAATCATATCAGTCTATAACTCTGTTTCCCCTCTCCGAAACACTCTTTTAACATCTGACTGAATCGCTATTCCCCCTCTGAAGTATTTCAAACTTAATGTTGAAGTTAATTACTGATCTAGGTAAGATGAAACACTCAATAAATGCATTGAGGTGGACTTACAATACTTTTCATTTAACACTAAGAAAGTGGTTCTTTGTCCTCTCTATCCTGATGTCTTTGTGCCATAATTCTACTTCACTGATATTATGAAGATCTTAAACTCTTAAAGCCTAAATTAATGCGTTTGTAATTTGAGTGAGGCAGTCACTCTCTGGGGGTCACTCACGTTTTCTATTCATCTTTATGTCTTTCCGAATTTGATGAAGAGTTGTGGTCTTGTCCTTTTTGGGTGAAACTTGCAAAATGTCCAGGTCATATTTCACTCAGAAATCAAAAGATAAAAGTAATTAGATTTTACCTAAAGAAAATGAAGCCTATTTTAGGGTTTCCTTCATTGTAACTATATATATATATATATATATATATATATATATATATATATATATATATATATATATATAATTAAATTGTCGTTTTAAAAAATATGCATTATGCAAACTTTATTTTCTTTAGGTAAAATATTAATTTTCTTTTGTTTTGTGTTGAAATATGCCCTAGACATGTTCTTGTCAGATTCAGCCTTTAATCGGTCATTTACTCCTAAATCCAGCATGCTTGCTTTCGTCTCATTAGTTGCCTTCCTACATGTTTTAAATATTTTATTTCATATGTGTAATAACAGCTATTGAAATGAAGATGTTGAACATTTGATGTCCTTGTGTATGAAGAAGCGTTGGGGAGCGGGTCGGTTGACAAAGGGCTCATGGGTAATGTTACATTCTCCTTTTTGTTAATTGCATAACCATGTGAGGGAAGTGAGATTTTTGCGTGTTTTTATTAGTCAAAAATCTGTACAGCGTGTGTTTGAGTGAGTTACAGGACATGCATGCTTGTTTATTGATGGTTGACTGGCTGGCTATGCGATTCATAGCTATCAGTGTGTGTTTGTTTCTTCTGTAATTATTACAACTATATCATACGCTGTAAGAATTACTTGTATAGCACCAAGATGATGTGTAAACAAATTAATACAAAAAAAGGAATAAAAATGTGCATTTGAAAAATGTTTATTACTATTTTATGTTGTAACTGTTGCATCAGCATAGGCAATAGTGTAAAGCATTGTATATAGCTTAAGGCAGATTTTTATTTCTGTACCATCCTAGAAAATTACATTAATAGATTTAAACAAATACATTTTATGCTCTCTCTCTCAAACGTACATAGTCTAAAACCAACACACTAAGTAATTACAAGTTTGCATGTTTAAAGAGATTCAATTATTCTATAAAATGGGGTAAAAATGTCAAATTTGGAGGCTGCCATTAAAGTCTAAACAATTAGCAAAAATGTCAAATGATTTGGGTTATATCAAACCCTTGTTTTACCCATCGTATAATCTATGTTAGTACGTGTAAAAAAAAAAAAAAACGAGTAGGTTTATTGTGTTTGTTTTACCCAGCCGATATTACAAAAAGATACAAAATTTGAGTTTGGAGGACATTATGAAAATTGAGCACCTTTTTGAACAAGACGTTTGACACATTCAGAACCATTAGAGAAACACATTTGTATAATATTAAGTCAAGCCACTGAGAATTAGCCATAATAGTACACCTTAATTTTAAGTTATTACAGTTATTCAACTTGTAAAGATGTTATTCAGTTTTTAGGCGGTTAGCTGTGCATGCGGAACCAAATACAGCACGCTTTGTTTCTCAGGGTGCTTGTTTTAGTAGCTGCATCCAGTCATCGTGAAGTCGCATGTGTGTGATGCTTCTGTTTGTAATTCAAACGCTCCTGCTTTGTTTATGAAGAAAAATATAGCCACATACTGCCGAGATGAAGCTGTTAACGCATAACATGCTAACATCTCACGTGCAAGGTGTGACTAAAGGATACCCACTTATTATTAAGGTGAGATACAGTGTTTCCATTATTAATCAATATTATTTTTGAGATGCAGATTAATGCAGCAGTAATTTAGTTTGAATTCCAAACCGCCTTCACCTTCCTCGCTCAAAAATCACATTTTATAATAATTTCAGAAAGTTACAGGAAACCTAAATATCCATGAATTTTTTTTTTTTTAAACCATTAAGATATGAGACAGAATAAGGGAAAGTGTGTTTTTATGTCTTGTATTTTTTTTTTATCGCTATTAATGTTTAAAAGTGCAAATGTTACATTGTTTCTTTTACTGTCTATGCATGAACGTTACAAATGTTACGCTCGCGAGCTAACATGAACGTGAGAATTGAAATGTCAGCTGGCCAAGAAAAATAGGCTACGTATTAATATGCACCTATACAAAAACCTACAATTTCCTAAATTTCTAGGTTACTGCTTGGTCCTATTTGAAGTTATTCTAACATTAATAGAATATCAGGTTTTTTTTAAGAATATTAAATAAACTAACTGTATTCTAAAGCAAAGTATAAAAACTTAAATGAGATATTTGAGAAAGTATTCACTTACAGATACCTCCCAAGTTATTGTTGTTAATCTTGCACCTGTTGCTAATTTCCTTAATTATATGACAAACAACTATTTAACTGGGAGAATTCCTCCAATTTTCACATGGTTAAGGCTAAGAGACCCACTACGGTTGCCAAACTTAAAATATTTCAGAAAGAATCAAGTATTTTTGGATTGTTCTCTAATTTTCATCTCCTGTGCATGTGTGTGTGTTTAATGCTTTCGAATGTCAAATCTGACATTAGTTCTGTCTTGGCTCATGAATGAAGGCAACAGAAGTGAAGGTGAATGAGTTGGAGTTCAATGCTCAGTTTGTGAGCCGGATGATCCCTAAGCTGGAGTGGAAGGCATTGATCCAGGCGGCAGAATGGGTGAGGGAAGTTTCATGTCTTTTCAATGATATTTATTAAGGAGGGTGGATTTGAACAGCCTTCCAGTAAGTATGATTTAAAAAGCAGGAGGTGTTTTGTCTGTGCATGATATGAAAGTGAAAGTGACGACCCATACTCGGAATTTGTGCTCTGCTTTTAACCCATCCAAAGTGCACACACACACAGCAGTAAACACACACACACACACTGTGAACACACACCCGGAGCAGTGGGCAGCCATTTATGCTGCGTCGTCCAGGGAGCAGTTGGGGGTTCGATGCCTTGCTCAAGGGCACCTCAGTGGTGGTATTGAAGGTGGAGAGAGAACTGTACATTCACTCCCACCACCTACAATTCCTGCCAGCCCGAGACTCGAACTTGCAACCCTTATTTGACTGCCACTTTATATGAGCATCTATGAGCATCAGTTTATTTGTTTTTAACAGCTTGGGCAATCTCAAGACCTGCCCAGCACTCCCAAACCAAACTATGAAAGTGATGAGGACTTCCTGCGTAAAGTTCACAGAATTCTTCTGGAGGTGAGACGCATCAGATGAACAACATTTTCAAAGAAATTAATTTGTCAACTTCCAGAAAGTTCTGCTGGACCCTTTTCACATTTCCGGTGCTCCGGGGGGATTGAAAGATTATGTTGGTCAGAAGAGAGAAAGATGTCAAATTTGCCAAATAATCTGTTTTCTGTAATTTAATGCCACAGTAAGAAAACTTATATAACGTATATAAGTAAAACGTATATAAGTATAGTGTTATAAATGTACATAAACATTTTGCGATGGAAAAATAAAAAAAACTCTTTGGTAGATTTACAGTGTTTAAAAACACATCACAGTTTGTGAAAAGGGTCCATTATTAAAAATACAGCAGATGTGCAAGCTATTTATGATGTGTGACCAATAAAACTAGATTTGTGCCTCATATTGTTTTCTGCTATTCAATATTTGTTCTGTTCAAGCCAATGGTATTTTAGTGTTACTGTTTTCGTTATGTTATATATATTATTTTTTGTCATTTTTATTAGTTTATATATATATATATATATATATATATATATATATATATATATATATATATATATATATATATATATATATATATTACACACACACACACACATGTATGTAGCTTTAGTTCAAGTAACACTTTTTTTATATATAGATTTTATATAACCGTAATAACCCTGGTTCAAACCCAATTTCAACATGAATATTTCATATGAAGTGAATGAGTGTTCTCTCCTCGTAGGTGGAGGTTGTAGAGGGATGTTTACAGTGTCCTGAATCAGGCAGAGAGTTCCCCATCTCCAACGGTGTTCCTAACATGTTACTCATTGAAGACGAGTAGATCAAGCTGCTACATACGTCCCAGAAGAACAGAATATCAGACCCACGTTTATTTGAGAAACTTTTGGGGGTCCATTTTTATTTAAAGAATAGTGGAGAGAAACACAAGACCATAATTCTGAAGTAATTCTGATTAACACAGTCATGTTCAACTACTGTCTCCAAACATGTGGCTGCTTTGCGTTTGGTTATGAGAAGTGACTTTTTGTTGTTTCTGTTATTGTAAATTGTTATTGTAAAATACTAAATAAATTTGTATTAAGTTAGGCTTCAGAAGGCTCTTTTATAAAATACAAATCATCTTATTAATTACTTGTTGATGCGACCTGTAAATGATAATGTCAAAAAAAAAAAAGTATAATACTAATGTGTGTATATGATTTTTCAGTTGCTTATGGCTACAAGTTATTTTATGGAAATTAATGCTGAAATATGTTTTTATGTTCCATCTGTCCCTAAATTTTATGCCAATATGATGTTTATATATTCATATTTTAAAATGCGTCATTTTTTTTGGGATGTAATTTTAAGCACCAAGTTAAAGCACTAAAATAATTAACTACAGATTGGCCAATATACAGTGTACAGAGAGAGAAAGTGGTTCATTTTTTTTTTTAGTTCAGTTTTAGTTTTTAGTTTTTTTTGCAGTTAGCAATTTTAGTGCTTTAACATACACTTACTTCAGTTAGTTGTCAAGTCAACATTTCAGTCATTTCAGTTCATCTAAATTCAAGGTTTTTCATCTATTTTTTTATTAGGGGGGTTTTCAGCTATATTTCATTGAACAACAATGTTTTAATAGTTTTATTTACAATAATAACCCAGTAGCTAAGGTATATCTACATTATATTTGTCTAAGCATTGCCTTACTGTAGTCAGCTGTAGTACTGGAGCTTCATGGCTCTGCCAAGGACTCTCTCATATCACACAGAAACCTCTGAGCGCAAGATGACGTGGCAGGCCCGAGACTATATTTAGTTTGAGGGAGGTGAAAAGGAAAAAAACAGGATAAGCTGTTTTCGAGCTCTCTATGTTTAAATCTTAAATTGCAATACCGCAACGAACCGTCCGCGGCCGCCTGAAGGCGCTCGAGGCTCCCTCTCCTCTGGTGGCTCTTTCTAGTCCCTAATATCTCATTTCATCAAGGCCTTTGGTGTCTGATACCTTCTGCTTTCTCTTAAATTTCAATTATAGCCCTCTTGGCCAAGCTATAATTATGTCATAATGGAGAGCTGGAGAGAGCAGCTATAAAGCTGTTTTTTAAAGATTAAAGGTCATGTAGATGGTGAACTGTAATTAACAAAGAGAAGAAAGATAGGGAGTGGAAGTAAAGTAAGGACCTACAATGAATGGATGGGAAAACCTAGACTGACGCCTTGGATAGCTATCATTTCTCTCCAGGAAACAAAATGGAAGGTGGAATTAATATCCAGTAAGTCTTTTTTAAATGTGTCCAGTGGGTCTCTTGGGTCGGTTAAATGCATGAGGGAAATATTGGATTGGAAAAGCACATTGTCTTATTTCCAAGGTAAACTAATGAAGAGGCAGTCAGTCAGTAACTTCAGCCTGCTGTGGTGGATATTTGACCGTTTTTGTAAAGATTTTTGTTAAGTAAGTAAACACGGTTCCCAAGGAAAGATTCCAAAAAAGTGTCACCATTGTTATGCAATGATGCCGTCTGGAAAAGTCTGAGAAATACTGACATAACATGTTGCAGGAAAACTGCTCAGGAGACTTCTGCAGCTTTGTTTTGGTGAGTTTTTATGATAGCACTACCAAACTTATTATATAACGCTTAACAGAGCTTCTGTTAATATCTATGAAGTTATTCAAATGTAATTCATATAAATAAACAACAATGTTTTACATTTCTGAATCAGTTAATTTAGATATTTTTGTGGTGATTAAATGTCTAGGTTGTGTAAATGTCCAGAGATAGTAAAAATAAATATTAAAACGTTGACTTACATTTTTGACAAATAAAATCTTATTTAATAATAATAGTTTGAAATAATATTTTACCATAATTTCGTTCACAACAAACAGTAAGGTTAACATTTGCCAACCAAGTCAAAGTCATGAGCCACATGCTTTGAAATATATGGCCTTTTTTCCCTCAGGTTAAATGGAGCGACCCTGGGAAAACTCCTAATAATTCATGACTCAAAAGTTCATGATATTTATGAAAATAAAAAATTTATGATAAAGTAGAAAAATGATAAAGATGTGCAATATGTTAAAACCTTTCTTTCAATGTTTAAACCAGCTGACCTGAGTTCTAAGAACTTGACGTTTCAAACTAATTTCCAAAAGATCTCTCCTTTTTATCATTCCAGACATCCTAGTAATTTCTGTGCTTCTCTTGTCCTTGCCATCTCTCTCTCTCACTCTCTCTCTCTCACACACACACTCTCTCTCTCTCTCTCTCTCTCTCTCTCTTTCCCTCCCTCCTTCCCTTTCTCCCAAACACAGCTGCTGTTTTTTTCTTCCTTTCAAAAACTTTAGGGGCTTGTTTTGTTGATGAGATGTTTTTGATATGTCTGAAAACCTAAGAGTTTATATATATATATATATATATATATATATATATATATATATATATATATATATATATATATATATATGTATATTTTTATATAGCAGAGTAGTTAAGTTCACACCTTCAAAAACTTTCTTTTGACGTCAGATTTTTTTTTTTTTTTTTTTATTAAATTTTTTTTTTGATGTTCTTGTTTTTCCCCTCTCTCCTTTTAAATGGATTACTCTTCGTAAAAGTTCTATTTTGGTAGGCCAAGCCTAAACTAGCATTTTTTCGTTTTGTTTATATTAAATCCAGTTCAACTTCATGCTGCTGTAGACAGTCAGTCTTTGTCATGGGATAATTGTATTTTCCTAAAGCAACTTCAAGGGCTTGATTGAACATTTGGACGGCAGATCTGCTTCTTGACTTGAGGCTGTGAGAAAAGAGAATAAAATCTGACCTGATCTCTTATAGCTGTCATGGGAGAGGAGCTGGCGAGTCACTTTAAAAGAAAGTTCTAGCGGTCCTCACTGAAGCTCCAAGACAAACCACAAGAATTCAGAGCAGCACTTGGAGTTTCACTCTGAATCACTGGATACCAGACGAGCATGAGGAACTCTTCTGTCTATTTCCTGACCGGTAAATACTTAAAACCCGGGGAAGCATGATGGAAAGGCTCTGCTTATAGATTCCATATGGTTTGTAATAATGCAGGTGTGTATTCTGTTTGTCATCACAATATGCACAAAAATCTGGCAAATACGTTACATAAGAAGTACCTTACACGTTTGCGCCTCGAAAACTACCTTTAGGAAAAAAACGGATCTCCATTAAGTTGACGTGGAATTCACACGTTCACATACTGAGCTCAGCAATCTTATTTCCTTCTTTAAAAAAAACCTAATAGACTACACGAATACATAAATTACATGTGAGGCAGAGGGGAGGTATAAACTCGTATCTGACAGCAGAGCGGTTCATTCACCTGGAGAACACAGAGCGCGATCAGAGCAGCCTACGCACTTTGGGTTTGTCCCATTGAAAGAGACGCGCTCAGTGCGCGCTCCCCCGAGGACGTCATCCAGCGGCCCGTTCGTTATAGAGGAGCGCACCCGAGCCTCTCATCTGTCAATCAAACATGTGGTTCATCAATCTAACTTTGCTCGTTCTCAAGCTGTCTGTGTCTGCGGAGGGATTCTCCACGTGCCAGTCCTACAATTTGGACGACCACAAATCTAAAAGGATCGAGGCGGTGCGCGGACAGATTTTGAGCAAGCTGCGCATCCGGAGTCCTCCAGATCCCGAGTCCAGCCCGCCAGCGGAGTCGGTACCGGTGGAGGTGATGTTACTTTACAACAGCACGAAGGAGCTGCTGAAGGAGCGCGCGCGCCAGGCCGAAGCCGCGTGCGAGCGGGAGAGCAGCGAGGAGGACTATTACGCTAAAGAGGTGCAGCGGATCAATATGATCCCACTGCGCACAGATACAAGTGAGTGATAGTTTTATCTCACATGGTTTATTAATGCATATTCAAAGAATGCATTGTGGTAGTGGATGTTTAATTAAACCTATATTTTGTTTAATGAAAGAAAAAAGAAAAAAAGAAATGTCAAACTGTGTAAATATGAGGTGGGCTACAATATCTTTATTCCCAATAACCGATATGCAGTATTTAAATTTTTTGTTTATTTCTGCTTTTTAACACAATGATAACAACATGATTTAGGCTATATTGTATTAAATTCTAATTCTAATAGCATTTATTAGGCCAGTATTGCCTTTTTATGACCGATATGTTGCACATTTTTTAAGCCCGATAACCGATAGGCTATGCAATGTTTTCTGCTTTTATTTAGCTTTTTAACCCATTAAAAACAAAATGATCATTATATAGACACAATAACATGTAATGTATGAGTATCTTTTAGGCCTATGCCAGTTTATTTTTTGTTTGCAATCAAAATTGTCAAGCTTATTTCCGTCTTTTGATTTTAATACATTTAGTAACTTTAACTCTAATGCGATTTTTCTATTCTGCACAAATCATGTATTGCTGAACTAATAATCAAATTTACCTTGTCAATAGCAGGTCACATGTGCTTCATTTTCATTATAATAATGTTACAATGTCACAGTTCTTGTTGCCCTAAAAAATTAATTAATTAAAAAATAGGCTGTTTCATGCAAAATAATTATATTTATATTATTAGATAATATAATATTTATGATATTATAATTATCCATTTTCTTTTGATTTTGGGTGAAATATGACCAGGAAAAGCTTTTGTGACATTCTCTTACATTCATAGTTTATATGTTTATTCACAATAAAGGTATAGTGTTGAGCATATCACAAGGCATATATCTGATCTAACAGCTATATAGTGTACCTATAATATACAATTTTGTTGCTAATAATAAAGCAGCTTTAGTTTGGTGAGGCCTCTGAGAAGCTGAAAGGGGTTAGTCATTACATCTGCTGCTTTGGCACCAAGGCAAGTTTTATTTTCTTGAGGCTGACCCTCAGAAAACCACGCACAGACCACAAAGTGTAAACAAGTCCAAAGTGAATCCTGCTTTTGTTCCACAGACTCAATCAACCCTGTTCCTCAGAGCCCGTACTTCAGGATAGTGGGCTTCGACGTCACCAACGTTGAGCGAAATTCCAGTACTCTGGTCAAAGCAGAATTTCGCATCTTCAGAGCGCCAAACCCACAGGCGCGCACCACAGAGCAGCGTGTGGAAATATACCAGGTGAGAGAATCGCATGTGGTTTTTCCAGACAAAAGGCTTGGGTCGTTTCATTGATGAGCAGCAAGAGACAGCACTTGAAAGGGTTTGATTCCTCACATATTTTTTAATGGTGTATAGTGCAAGATATAGACCAGCAGATGCATGAATGAGCAAAAAAGCTTGTGGTTTTTTCCTTCACACCCACAGATTCTCAAATCTGATGACGTGACGGCACCGTCTCAGAGGTACATCGACTCCAGAACAGTTGAGCCTCGAGCCAAGGGGGCGTGGCTTTCTGTTGATGTCACAGACACTGTGAAGGAGTGGATGGCGTTCAGAGGTCAGTGAGTTCATCCGGAGGTTTGAACGTATGTTTAATGCTCAATGAGAAGAGCAAGTAAAATGAGAAGTATTTCCTTCTCTAAGTCTCTAAAGTCTCTTCTCTAAATCTTTTTCTCTTTTAGAGAGAAATCTCGGACTCAAGATCAGCGTTCACTGTCCCTGCTGCACATTCGTCCCATCCACAAATAATATTGTCCCTAACAAGAGTGAAGAGCTGGATGCCAGATTTGCAGGTCATTTTCTAATCACTCTAAATTTTTCTGAAAAATAAGGAAGGAATAATGGAAAATTAAAAACCTTTTAAAATATAGGCTTAATTGTAAAAAATTATGCGTTTAGACTTTTAACAGCCTACTTCAGTGTCCAAATCCATTGTGTATGGAAACAAATTGTACTACATACAATCATTGCTGGTTAAAAATTGAGAGTGCCTACATACATTAAACTCAAACAATAGCTAAGCATCCTAACATGCCAGAAAATAGTGAAAAATAAATATATATAAATAATAATAATTACATAAATATATATAATGCGCGCGCACACACACAAAATAAATAGCTTTTTTTTTATTTGATTTATTTGTATTAGTCTTATATTACACAATGAGTTACACAATGCTACAATAAAAGTTAGATTTTTTGCATGTACCGTGAACCCCTAAAAAGTATGTTGATGCTTAAGTTACACTTTTAAAAATATGAATATCGTTGCATTAGATAATAAAATATCAAACAAAGCAGAATTTATTTTAAAGACAGCACAAACGCATTTTCAAGCAAAATATTTCTTTAAGAAAGTTTCAAACTTTAGAAGAAAATTGCAATAAAAAAAGACTTGAATCCCTTGAAAACAGTGATGTTTTGGCCAACTTCAGTGTCATAGGAAATGCATTGCTTCATTTGTTGTTATTGATATTTTTGATTGATTCCTTTCCAGGCATTGATGATGATCTAATAAAGCATAACCGAAGACCTGGCATGACTAAAGGACAGATTGAATTCAGCACAAAAACTCCTCATTTGATACTAACCCTGCTGCCCACCGACCGTCTGGAGGGTCCCACCAAGAATAACCGCAAGAAGAGATCAGCAGCAGACACATCCGTATGCTCACGGTACAGAGAGAAAGAGTGCTGAAGTGTGTGTGTGTGTGTGTGTGTAGTATGTGTGTTTGAAAATATTATTTATTATTATTACTTTCTCTGGAATGCTTGATTTTTTTACTTGGAATCAGATATTTTTGTGTAATGCTTGCTTGACTGTATGTTCCATGCCAACATGCATTAGAAAAGCTAAGATGAGACTAAGAAATGAATGCAAGTATAAAAACAGATTCAAAAATCCAGTACAAATGGCTTTGTGCTTACAGTATTTTGTCAAGTCACCACTATTTATAAAGCACTATATGCAATACAGATGGTTTCAAAGCAGCATCACAATAATAAGCAGGAAAATAACCGAATCAATGATACAAAATTCTGTTGTGAAGCAGCTCTAAAAAGACAACCGTCTCATTATTCAGCTCAAGCCTGTTCAGTGTTGGTTCAGTTCTGTTCAATAACTGTGTAAAGCGAATCAATTATGAAACAAGTTCAACTCCGCTATAAGCAGCTCTATGGAAGACAATAGTGTCAGTTAGTTCAAGTTTTGTTCTCATCTGTCTGAGAAGTCTGTCAGAAGTCCCCAGTTAATGCAAGAAACCAAAAGCATTGCATGAAAAACCAATTAAGAAGCAATAACGAGGCACTGGATGAGACTGATCCTAATGTGTGTGCATGTTAAATAGAGGTCTAGATTGTATTGCATCACACACCCACAGAACACATGCTGGGACTCGCCCAGGGAGTGTCACGTCTGATATTCAGTCTATCCCGGGAGTAAATGCTCTTTTAATGTGTATTTGTTATGTGGAGTGGTTCCTCTGTGCTAAGCAACATAGAAATGGTAATTAGGGACAAATTTAAGTCAAATCAGAATTTGTTGCTGGAGACAAAACTGGACAGCAATTATTTAAGGGTTAGTCCAGCCAAAAATGACAATTCATCATTTACTCACATAATCATTCCAAAGTGACTTGATTTCTTTAACGGAGCACAAAGGGTGAATTATTTATTTATTTTAAGAATATCCTGCCCAGAGCTATTATTGCTAACTATAATGAATTGTTAATAGAAATAAAAATGAAATAAAATATGAATATTAGATTCAAAACTTTAACGTTATTCAGTAATAACGTTACTGAACGTTACTGCTCTTATAAAGCATTTGACTTCAGAACACTTGAAATATGCAAAAGTTATTGTCTACGTTTATGATATTTTTACGGTGCTTTTTCTTTCCCCATTAATTGTAACTGCATAGAGAAGAACAACTAGAATCTAATTAAAAATATATTACATAGAAGACAGTAATGTAGACAAGTAATATGTTTAAAATGAATGTGAGCAAATAAGGTTCACATAAATAATTTGTAAAAAAAAAAATAATTTCACTCATTTTTAGGTAAACTTCTCTTATAACACAGCGTGATGCATTGCAGCAAATCATTGTCTCCTCTCCAGGACTGATCAGGGCTGCTGTCTGAGGTCTCTGTATATTGATTTTCGTCGGGACTTGAACTGGAAGTGGATCCATGAACCAAAAGGGTACAAAGCAAACTTCTGTGCAGGGAACTGTCCTTACCTATGGAGCGCAGACAACCACTACAACATGGTGAATATTGATCAGGCTGAGCATGTTTCACAAAAACAGTGATCAGTTAAGTGTTGGATGTTAGAGGATCAGGACTACCAGCTCAAAGATCTCACCACCCTGCATCATATTTGCTAGGAAATAGGAAAATCCAGTGCTTGTTTCTTACCAATTTTGGGCTGCTGATTGCAAAAGTAATATCTGTTTTGCTCTAGCACATCACACTTTCTCACAAAATCTGATTTTGTAGCATTTTTGTTATAATGTGAATCCTTTCTTCCTATAGATTTCAAAATTGAATATTTGTTCAGTTCTCAGCCCATTTTCACATGTATCTTGTATAACTGGATCTAAAAACATAATTTTATGACTAAAATCCTAAATCCCCCTTGTTCACTCTATTGCAGATTGCATGTTAAATGATGCGTTTTGAATACTCCTCTTTGTCACTTTATTTATTTTGATAAGTGCATTATAGCTGATACATGTGTATGATTTGAGAAATATAGTTAAACTAGATTTCTCTTCAAACTTGTGCAGTGTTTGACAGAGTTCGCTCTAAAATGTTGCCTTTAGATGTTGCTTTCCATGTCTGCTTACAGTATTTCTCTGTCTGTCTTCCTTTGAGATTCTCCCGCTGTATAATAAAATGAATCCAGAGGCATCAGCATCTCCGTGTTGTGTTCCTCAAGACCTGGAGCCCCTCCCCATTGTTTATTACCTAGGCCGAAACCCCCGTGTGGAACAGCTCTCCAACATGGTGGTCCGGTCCTGCAAGTGCCGTTGAAGCGGTGGAGGGCGAAGACATAAAGATCTCAGATGGAGGACAGGACACAGGTGCAAACTAACATCTCGATAGAATGCATCTTAAAGGGATGCTCCTCCCAAAAATGAAAATTGTCATCATTTACATACTCTCATTTCGTTCCAAATTTGTATGCATTGATTTCTTCTGGCAAACATCAAAGACAATGTTCTGAAGAATGCTGGGAACCAAACATTGGAGCTCCAATGTGACACTGAGGCATTTTTCAAAATATCTTCTTTTATGGTCTACAGAAGAAAGAGGTGAAATGTTATCTTTGGGTGAACTACACCTACAAACTTGTGGGACGTGGAATAGCGCATAATCATTCATCAGCGAAAACCGTCATTGGTAATAGTCTAATAAATAAGCTTTTTAGTCTAATATTTCCTCGCATTTTCAGTGACACACAAAATACACACCAGCAGCGCATCCTTTTTAGATTTTGTACGAAGTTTACTGTAGATCAGTTTATATTTTTGCAAATGTAAATAGTTTTTGGTGACGTTTATATGTGTTTATTTGCTAAATACAATAAATTTTGATTATATAATATATATTTTGTGGCCTTTTGATTCATTTTTGTCACATTTCTAGAAGTTTCTCAAAGTAGATCATTGGCTGTGGCCTTTATATTTATTCACTACAGCCTACTCTCGTGGCCTACTCTCAAAGTTTCCTTTTTTCTTCAAACGATAGCTGTGTGGTCTGCACTTGCTGAAAATGCAGATCTGACTAGTGGACTCAACGGCCAGATGCAGTTCGAGGCTAGAAAATCTCAGATGTAAACAGGATGTGAACAATTTCCAGACACCGACCACTCATGGAACGCCAAATTTAAACGCTTGGGGTTCAGGGTTTGTGGTGACATGGCAGAAAGAACAAGTGGGCGAAAAGCGGGCGACCCACTGAGTCGAAATGGCCTGTAGGACGCGTTTCAAACGCACCACGTGATGGCTTTGATTTGTATAATCTGGCAATGCCATCCACACCCTATAATGCTGAGCGATATAATTTTGTCTGATGTGTGGTAAGTCGGAAGGAATGTTGACTTGGCCTACATACATCGGCCTGTTTGTTTTCATTCCTCCTATCAAGCTTCAACGTGTCCTTTAAAAACCTATAGCTGCTGGCAAGGCATTAAAAGTTTGTTTTTGAGTGAAAAGCACTGCTTAAATGTTTATCTGTGGCTACCAGAGCTAAAACAAGCAAATTCCTCTGTCTCTCGCTCAGCGAATAAAACCTTCATAGCTTGATAGGAAATGGGGGATGCAAAGGGAGAGAGGGAGAGCATGTTGTTGCATAACAGTCTTTAAAACGAATATACAAAACTACTTATTGTCGCTTACGCAATGTTGACTCAGCATCCTCTGCAAAAGGCTGACTGGTGGAGCACAAATATGAAACCTCAGGGCATGAAAGAGGACGATCTGTCGTCTGAGGGCCGTGTGGTTTGGGGAGAGCAGTCTGGGAGTGAGAGCAGCCTCGGGACACATGGTTTAGACGGGGTGTGAATGTGTACAAGTGTTGTGAGAGTTACACTGGAGTCTAGACACAGCAGACTGTGATCAGCCACTGGCTGAATCCTTTCTGAAGCTGAATGTGCTCCGAATCCGAATCATAAATATTGAATTTAATATTATCCAAAACCAGTATGACCGAGAGCAGTTTGTGTGTGTGTCACTGATAACCAGGTGAAAAAGAATTACTGTTAAATGTATTAAAAATGTGTTTGAAATTCCGGTAGTATATTAATTATACAATTGTACATGCATTTAGACTTTTTTATTTTAGGAGTACTTTGGAAATAGGTTCATTCTTAGTTACGAAATGTGCTAAAACACAAGAATACTTTTTGAAACATTTTAGTGTTTGTACAGAAACCATACTTATTTTATGTTTACTTTCTGTAAAAACGTAATAAAATGATTCATACTTTCATAAAGTATATGCATCTTATTTATTACCATATTTAGACCTTCTACGATATATTTTACGTATTTATGTAATGAGCATGTGCTTCAGTCTGCTTTTCAATGTGAAAAAAACAACAACAGTAAAGTATATTAATTCACACACATTGTAGATTACAGCGATAAATTATGCAAGTGAATTCTTACATTGTATCAATTTATAATTTAGTATTATAAGATTTAGATAATTTAGTCAACTATGCCTTAGTAACCATACCTAAAATCAGTGTTGTCCTGTTTTGCTTGTTTGTGCTTGTAAAAGAATACTTAGAAATTAGTTTTTGTCTGCTTATGATATTAATTAGTGCTAGAACCAAAAAAGAAGAAACAACATTTTCTGTATCATTTCTAGGTTAAAAATGAAAAACGAATTAACGCAAAAGTACACGGACCGAGCTGTATATTTGAATCTCATATCAATGAATCTCAAACGTTTCTTTCTGGCTGACATATTTCTTATAAAGTGACTTTTAGGGCTCTTGAGTGTCATAATAACTTTGGATTATAAAATAATGCAGCCTGTAATACACATGGTTTACTTTATCGCTTTGAATAACAATATCAGTTATTTAATATTAAAAAACATCAGACCATCCACTTAAAGATGAAGATGGTTTCAAATTTTCTGTTTCTTTGTTTGGTTCAGCTATTTCCAGGCTTAACTTGGGTTTGTAAAAATGCACTTTATGTGCTTTGTTTTTTTATATATGCATTTATTTATTTGCTGCATTAAAATATACATTTTGATGCACTTTAACAATATATTAAAATATATTGCAATTAGCTTATAATCTTAAGCATATCTTAAAGAACACTTAACATACAGTAAAAGTTGCTCCAAAATAACACACTTAACATGCATTTAGTATAGTAGAATTAAAATATAATAAGTGCAACTTATACAAGTTGTATAATTATAAAAGTACAACATCAGTGTATTTTTTCTTTTTTTACCTGGGTATTCATTTTTTAATTAATGTTTTAAATCAGATTTTATTTTTATATTTCCCTTTTCATTTCAAGCTAACGTTATTTTGTTGTGTTGTACTGTTTTGAATTTTTAGTAGGTGTATTTTATACAGTATCTTATGTAGATTTTATTTGTTTTTATTTCAGTATTAAGTAACTTTCTTTTTCTTTTCTAAAATAACCCTGCCTCAAACTCTGCTCTGTTCAAGGTGGTTAGACAGGTTATGAAAATTACTTTATAAATTTGCAAACTTCAGCACAAAAGGAAGCCAAGATCCCAGATGTGATGTTCTACACTAGACTTTATGGGGCTCCATGACCACTTATCTTCTTCCAGAACCCGGGGCACTCACGGATTTTGAAAAGCTAGTAAATATTTATAAACTCTAATCAGTAATAATAACTTTTCAGATGATCTCTTTGGCATTACTGATTGAGTCTGTGTTTGTCTTTGTCTGAATCAGAGTCTGGATGGAGATATAAACAGGAATATTCTTGGCCATAGCAGAGTGTGCGTACTCATACAGGAGATCTTAATAATTATAAAAACATGTGCTGAAGATAAACTTCCACTGCAGCAGTTACAATATGGCTTCTGAATGCAAACATGAATGCAAAAAGCTCTTATTCATAGTTTGTTTATATATGTAGGGTCTAGAGGAGACAGGGATTTAAATTAAAATTAAATTGAATTTATGCATTTACCAGACGCTTTTATCCAAAGCGACTTACAGTGCATTCAGGCTATCAATTTTTACCAATCATGTATTCCCGGTGAATCGAACCCCCAACCTTGCGCTTGACAACACAATTTATTTATATATTTATAAAGATTTATAAAGCTAATGTAAAGCTGCCACAATATGCAACCTGAAACTCTGTCAACAAGAGTGTTTTATTACAGGATGCCACCCTGATTCAAACTTATGCTAGGTTAGTTTTATGTGATATACTAGTTTATCAAACTGTAGTTTTCACCAGCTCATGCAGGGCCCGCGGCATAGGCGGTATAGGCAAATGCTAAGGGCGCCACTCATCCATAGGGGCGCCAGAATGAGTGAACGATTGAATTTCTTTTTTTTTTACATATTTTTTTTTTTTTATAATAGGCTACTATTTAAAAACCATTAATTCGAAATACTACCAAATAATTTTTTTTTAAAAAAAAATCAATCTTCCCCCGCCCATCGAGTGCTTGAAGTGCGTCAGAAACAGAGCGCGCGCACGGCACGATCAGTTGTTGGTAATTTGTTGTGTAGCGTGCCCGACGCCGCATCCAATGTAGACAGCACTGCTTTTGTTAACACACAGCTCGTAGAAACGGGCCTGGCAGCTCGCGCCAGTTCTAGACACGGTGAAAGTTTCCTGATTGTGACGGAAGGCCGAATTTACATGACACATTATAAATGAGCATATCTGCGATAGATACAGTGCCAAAAAGAAGAGAAGAGGATAAAGACAGAGGTAAAGAGATGTAGTGAAAGAACAATTTATTGCATGGGAGTAAGATACTATAATTTCATGGCAGTTATTTTTACCCTAGCAAAAAAGCTTGTTAGCAGTTGTTCTGAGTTCTGAGTCCCCAGACTGTGATTTTGTACAATCATGTCAGTTTTAAGACGCATTTTTTATTATCACTTTTTTATTAATGTTTTACTCTACAGTTGTGCAGTTTTGGGGGGATACAGTAGCTACAGGCCAAAAGTTTGGAAACATTACTATTTTTAATGTTTTTGAAAGAAGTTTATTCTGCTCATCAAGCCTGCATTTATTTGATCAAAAATACAGATATGATCAAATACAGAATGTGATATATTATTACAATTTAAAATAATTTGTTTTCAATTTATTATTCTTTAAATTATCATTTATTTCTGTGATGCAAAGCTGAATTTTCAGCATCATTACTCCATTCTTCAGTGTCACATGTGACATCCAGTCTATCACATGATCCTTTAGAAATCATTCTAATATGATGATTTATTATGTGTTGGAAACCGTTCTGCTGTAATGTGTGTAGGTAAAATATTGCCTAGGGCAGCAAATTGGTCAGGGCTGGCCCTGAGCTCATGCTTTGAGAAATATTATAAAACACTGTGTTTGTGGAATGTGACAAAGATTACCGTATTTGCCAATGAAAAAAAAACTAGAAAGAGAAGAACAGAGAAAGCATTTAGAAAAGCTATAACTGATTGAATTAAAGCATTATGTCATTTAGTGTGTGTTTTGTAAGACTATGGGTTCCTGACATCTCACGTCATACGCAGAGGTTGGTGTTATTGAAATGTTCGACCAATTATGCCCAGAAGCCAATCTGTGGATGAGCACTCCGGCCAAAAGTGAATCAGGTTTGAAATGGAAACCGCAGCATGGAAACACCAATTGAGTGGTTAAGAAATGACTTGATGTCATCTTAGACAACTTCATAGTTAGATTTGTTTGGACTTTTCTAGCCTCTCTCTCTATAAATGTGGTTTTTAGCTAATCAAGAATGTGATCTTGACCTTTCAGAAGTCCAAATATTGTGGCCTAAACTTGAATTTTCCCTTTTGTGGTATTAGAAACAGTAAAGCGAATAATTCTAGAATGTCCTTCTAGATAGAAACCAGCACACCACCTCAACGCCAAGGTTTTTGTATTCTTTCAATTCAGAATGCAAAATCTCCAACCACACAAATGGAAGTGAACAAATCCGAAACACAGTCAATATGTGAACAAGCTGATGAGATGTTGTGTGTGTGATGTGATGTGTGGGGGTCACTTGCACATGTCTTGCATCCTGTTCTTACATCATCAACTCCCAAGACAAAAAAAGATATATGAGAACACAATGATGCAGTTACTGAGAATTTTCTCTGCCATAGGTGGAAATTACATAGTAAATGTACTAGAAGACTTTCCTGGACTTTCTCTTTAAACAGATATTGATGTTTGTTGTTCAAAATAAAATAAAAATTCCATCCTGGTTTAAACTCTTTGGGAGTTTTCACGAGTTTTTTTTAAGTTCCTAAACCTGCGATTCATTCATTTTATTATAACCTTACTGTATAAGATTTATGGCACACAGCCTTTATTCATAAACGGTTTTTAACATAATTATATAGTTAAATATTTTTTTATTCAACATTAAAACGTATTGTCATGTTTTCCCAGACAAAAATTATCCAAGTCCCGGTGTGTCAATGCAATTTCCACTCAGAAATCGTTTACAGTCACGCACGGGTAACGAAAGGAAACCGCGTCCGTTTCTAGACTTCGGTGTTCTGGGTGTAGAACTTGTGTTAGGCGGAGATGAAGTGAAGAGGTAGAATTTAATGGTGCTTTGGAAGCCCTGCGGAAAAGCTCCTCTGTAAACCTCCACCATGTGTTTGTCCTCTTCCCTCTAAATACCCCCTTCACTCTGCAACCGGCATTTATCCCCACAGCCAGGGCCTTACAAAAGCCATTCCTGGATCCGTCTCACGCTGGAACATACTCGCTTCCTCTCATTCGCCTCGTCTTCCCACACCAAGGGCATTTAAATGCTAATCTAGCTCCATCTGCGCAAATTCACCATCGAAATTGCTTCTTTGTGTAAACATTCTGTTTGTGTACACGCTGTAAAATGTGTTTGGGTGGATATATAGACGTCCGCTCTGCAAAGAGCAGGTCTGTGTGTGTGTGTGTGTGTGTAAGCCACAAGCTGCAGGGCAAATATAACATTTGTACAAACATCCGACTGATTTATGCTCTGTTGAGCTTTTTTTGTTTGTTTGTTTTTTATAATCTAATACGGTTTAAGAAATGTTTTGAGATTTGCCCAGTTCAGAAGACCACAAGAGGGCGCTAATTAATGGGTTCGTGTTAACCAGCTTCATTTGGCGCGAGTTTGCTCCTACTGGTAGATTCTGAAACTACATCCTCCAACAAAAAAATAAATAAATTATATATATATAAAATAAATCATGGATGGAGGTTCCAAAGTAGAAATGCAATAATATGAAAAATGCAATTTTCTATAGGTATTCTAGATCTCCTTTGTCTAAAATCACAAAAATAAAAAAAAAATAAAATGAAATGTCAATAAACCACCAAAACATGGTTGGCACACACAAATAAACTGACATTTCAATAAATAATGTGCTAATCTTACAACAAATTGTATCCTATTTCCTGAAAGTATATCATGCTAAATAAAAACTTAAAAAAAATAATCTAAATCATATAATACTACAAAAACTACTAGGGAAAAATTAACAAGCAGTTCAAATAAAATATCACTCCTAAAAACATTTTTGTGGTTACAAATCAAAATGGTAAGCTATCTCACTGACAACATACAATTTACAGTGAATTCATAATATTCAATATTATGACTAAGATATGACAAAAGGTGGCAGTGACTAATGAAACATTAAAACAAACATCTGATTTGCTGAATAATCACATTGCTGAAATGTCCTCCAATTGGAAAATATAAGCAAATTGCATTGTGGGATAGGCTGCAGCACTATAGTGTGCTCTATTGTCTTTTGCACATTTCAGAAAATGCGGTAGGCCTTTGGGGTCAGTAAATTATTTTTTAAAGAAATTCATATTTTAACTCAGCAAAGATGCATTCAATTGATTTAAAGCAACAGTTAAAGCATTTACAGACTAATGTTACAAACATTTACATTTCAAATAAACGCTGGAGAAAAACTATATATATATATATATGAGCTGCAAATCATCATATTATTATGATTTCTGAAAGACCATGTGACACTGAAGACTGGAGTAATGATGCTGAAAATTCAGCTTTGCATCACAGAAATAAATAACATTTTAGAATACATTACAATAGAAAAGTTATTCTGAATTTAAAAAAAAAGGCACAATATTACTGTTTTTACTGTATTTTTGATTAAATAAATGCAGCCTTGGACATAAAAAAAAAAAAGAAGTCTTATCCCAAACTTTTGACACAAGTACATCCTGCACAAATGGTAGTGAGCTATTCTGAACAAAGCCACTATGTTTGCATGGGAGGAAATAAATTGTTTTTGTACATGAGCAAATAATTTTCATTTAAGCTCTATTTATATGTGTATTTGTGATGGTCTGCATCAGTCACGTTTGGCATCCTCAAACTGTGATGCTGAAAGCTAACAGCTCGTGGTCAAACACTTATTTGTCAGGTTGGAGGTGGAGGTGTTGGAGGGTGTGATGGAGGCTGTAGTTCATTACTGATCTCCCTCTGCAGTCCTACAGGATCTGAGTGGGGAGTCTGTCTTGTCATGCTCCTCCTCTTGGCTTTGCGTTGGCGGTTCTGTCCAGCTGGTTTGATCCGATCACTCAGAGCGTCTGAGGACTCATCAATGTACGCCAGGTTCTCTCCAAAGAAGTCCAGGAGGGAGGGACGAGGTGGACTGCAGCTATCAACCACGACGGCAGGAACATCCTTCTGACTTCCCAGTGATCCGGTCCCTTCAGCTCCAGATTCCAGGTCTTCTGAGTTACGGGAATTTGAACCATATTCATATTCAGACCAGGATTCCGACGGCGTCTCGGATCCAGAGACTGATCCTGTTCCAGATTCTGAAGGGGACCTGGAAATGGCTCTGGACCCGGGTCTTGATGGTGATCTCAGCTCTAACCTTGAGATGGATCTTGACGCTGGTCCCACCATCAGCCTCGATCCTGGTCTCACCTCATACGCCCCATCTAACCTACCCCAGGACCTGGATCGGGACAGCGCTTCAGACCTGATATCAGAACCTGGGGTGTACTTACATGCAGGCCATCCGAGAATCAGGTGTCCATTCTCTCGGACAACATCGGCATCGAGGGAGATCCCATGAGACAATCCCGCTGCTCTCAGTCTTGGATGGCGATGATGGCGGTGTCGTTTCCGTCTACGCCGCCGTTGGAGCTGAAAAGGGTCGTTGAGATCCAGTGGCACGGGAATACGGAAGTCCATGGACATGTTCTGGATGTTCTGAGTCCAGTCTGTTGCATGGGCTCTCAGCTCCTCCATCTAAACGAAAAACACAGTACCAATAAAAAAATCAGGAATAGGGAAAAAAATGTAAGAAAGTGATTTTTTGCAATACAATAGTAAGAAGGTGGTTAATGACACCCTAAAAATGTTGCCATACAATTTCTTATTGTAGATTTTTTTTTTTTTTAAATTAAAAATAAATCAACAGTAGTATATATCTTGCATATAAATTATAGATTTTGATTTTATTTTTAGATTTATTTGAAATAGTCCACTGTGGAAAAACTCAAATGGATGAATCAGTTGTTGATTCTCTCGGTCTCACCTCTGCACGCGTCTTCTTTGACAGCACTCTAAGCCAGTTTCCAATCATTGTGAGGATGGATGCAAAATACGCCAGACCGAACACTATCCACAACCACACCAAGGGCTTGTACAGGGGCGTTCCATCTCTCCTGTTCTCTGAAACAGAGGAAAAGGAAAGATAATGACACAGGGGTGGTGTGGCCTAGTGGTTAAAGGCTCTGGGCTGGTATAGTATAATGGGAAGATTGCTGGTTTGAAGATTGAGCCATGGGCAAGCACCATTGTTCAAATGAGCAAAAAAGAAAAAATTCAGAGTTAAATACAAGTTAAGCTCTACCAAAAATATACACAACCACTCAAATGTTCTGGGTCAATTTTCGGTCTTTTTGAAGTTTCTTATGCTCAACAATAATAAAAAAATATATATATATATATATATGTGTGTGTTCAATTTTAATATATTAAATGTCATTTATTCATGTAATGTACAGCTAAATTTCAGCAGCCATTACATTCTCCTTCAGAAATCATTCTAATATAGTGATTTGATGATTATAATCAATTTAGAAAACAGTTGTGCTGATTAATATATTTATGGAAATTGTCATACACTTTTTTGATGATTTAATGTGGATGAAAGAACAAGGGAATAGCATTTATTTGAAACATATTATCGTCTGTAACAATCTAAATGTCTTTATTTTAACATCTTTTAAAATGTTATATATATATATATATATACATATATATATATATATATATATATATATATATATATATATATATATATATATATATTACAATAAAGACATTTAGATTGTTACAGAAGATAATATGTTTCAAATAATGTATACACACACACACCACCAACAGGTAGTGTACGTATATGTGATGCAAAGTTAGTACAAGAAAAAATATTACATAAATGTATCACTGACTAAAATAACAGATAATGTAGTCAGAAAAATGGAAAATTCATTTGATGAATATGGCATAAAGAAATACTAAATGCAAAAGACTAACAAGTATGACAAAAATAAAAATAAAAAAACAGAGAGGCTTAGTTTGGAGTTTGATTATTGATTAAATTACATGAAAACAGTGGGAAGACTTCATTTAAATTGAGTTCATGAAACTGCTCCTTTATTAGGTTTGCTGTAAGTCAGTTCTTTTTATCTGTTAAATGACAAATTACTAACATCTCAAAGGATTCTCAAAGATAAGAGATAAGTGCCTGCTCTGGTCTAAAATTACAGCTATCACAATTAACTCTATTACAGGTAATGTCTATGGCTTTAAAAACAGATAATTAGATGATGTAAATGTCTGTAACTTCATGTCTGTCTGGATCCAATGACCACAAAACATCCTGCAATTCCAGGCGTAATACAATACTGAGCTCCTTAACAGAATTATCATAGGGTCACATGACATAGTAAACTAAATCATATGTAATGATTATTGTATGTAGACATCATATATCTGTGCACCTGCCACATAGTCCCCAAAGCCCACCGTGGTCAGGGTGATCACGACAAAGTACACCGCTTCCAACAGGCTCCAGCTCTCCACTTCCTGAAACACCATGGTGGGCACCGCGAGGAAGACTACGCAGCCAATCAGGATGGAGAAGACAGCGGAGATTACACGGACACTGGTGGGCTTCACACCCTTGCGCTGTTCAGCAGGGGGAAAAGAATCATGATGAAAACCCAGATGATTTTCAACATACCCTGACAACACAATACAGTTATTTCATCTGATGCCAAGGGGCGGGATTCACAAAAATCTTAAAATTAGGAAATCACTCAACATGAATTCTAAGAAATTCATAAGAATGTTCCTAAGTGTAATTCTTAAGAAGTTTTCAAATATTTTTCTCTTTATGTCTTTTTTTTTTTTTTGGCAGGTTTTAGTGTCTTCTGATTGTATGGTGGTTCTTGCTGAAGAATTGCTGGATGACAACTCAAGGCCGTCTTTTTGCGCTGCATGCAGTTTACAGTAATTTTCAGTTTTTAAGATTAAAATTCACTCTGTACAAACCTTTGCGTCTAAAATGTCAACAAATTGAAACAAGAATTTTGAATGAACTTTGAATGAACTGTCGATTAGCAATGGATTATAAATATGCTTAATTAAAAAAACTTTAAAAAAAAAAAAAAAACTTAGCTATGTATAGAACCGTGGCCTAACTGTATTGTTGCATCCCTACTGGAAGTTGTGCAAATTAGTATATATTTAATTAGATAATGGCTCATTTACATATGTAAATCATATGATTTTTTGTTTTTTTGCAATCCCTAATGTAATCATTCATCTGGGCAAGTATTGTGATATAAGTTTTATTATTCTTTTTTTTTTTATTCTATTCACGTGTTTGCTGTTGCCATAAGTCGGCACACTATTTCCATAGCTACTGGTTTAATGGAGTCCAGGTCCTTTAAACAGATATTTTTTAAAGAGTCTGGTTCAAGATGGAGCTCTAGTTGAAAGTTATCCTTCATTACTGTCTTTAGAACAACCTTAAGAAGATTTAGCACTTAGTATTATTAAATTACTATGAAATGTTTTGTAATACAAAGACAGATATTCTGTGTCAAAAGTTCATCCTGCAAATGCTTAATCCAATTATTACATTATTAATCTAATCTTATGGTCTGAATATGGAGAAGTCACTTACCAAGAACAGAGTTTCTGTCTTTGCCACCGCTCTCCTCAAAAGGGTCCCCAGGTGGTCTCCAACCCCTGCTAACAGTATCCCAAACATGGGGATCCCCACCAGAGCATAAAATATACAGAACAACTGACCACCTTTAGTTTTGGGCGAGATGTTTCCAAAGCCTGGAGGAGAGGAGAACATGTGAACCCAAGCTCCTACAATGGTGATATTCTAAAGTGATAAATGTGTTTATCCCACCGATAGTGGTTATGATGGTACCACAGAAGAAGAAAGCATTGGATAGATCCCATCTGCTGGTATAATTTGATGTGCTTCTGCCATCCACACCTGCTTCAATGGCATCCACCACTTTCTGAAGTGAAAAGATGATATTTGATCAATTTGAGCAATTTATCGACGATGCCCCAGTATTTTACATAAAATACCTGTTGTTATTGTTAACTAAAACCAATACAATTTGTATTACATTTTAAATGTTAATTAAAATTACGCTAAAATATTAATTAATTTAAAATTAAATTAAAAATTAATTTAACACAAACATTTTTAATTAGAATTGTTCTCTTGTTGAAATAAAGTAATAACTAAAATAAAATAGAAATATTTAAAACAACAATACAATTTATAAAAATGCAGAAAACAAAATTTGTAAAACTAAAATTTACTATAGTATTTGAATACAATTGTATTATTTATTTTATAATTTATTATATATTTCCAGTTATCAGTTTTATATTTTGATTAAAGTTTTAAAATGTTTGTGTGCTTTTGTCATTTTATAATTTTTAAGCTTTTTTATTTATTTTGAATTTTCTTTTTTGTAATTTTAGTTAATATTTCAACTTAAACATATTTTAAGTTACTTCAGTTTCAGTAAGTTTATATCTAATACGTATACTTTATTATAATTAAAATTAAATTTTGAATAATTTTTTGTCATTTTGAATGAAGACAATTAATGATTATTTACACCGTAAATTTTTAAAGCTGCAAATAAAACAAAGATTACTGGAGTATGTTTTCAAGGAAATACTGTTTCTGTCTTTCTACTTCATTCCATGTTTATTTTCGAGTGTTACTTACCATTTCTTTGTAGTTATTTGTGAAACATACTTATGTCAAAAAAAAATTTCAGTGTAACAAATTGTACTTTGGCTTAAGTTTTTTTACGTTTAGGTTTTCAAACTGACCTCTGTGAACTCTTTCAGACTGTAAGGAGTGACGCAGCTGTGGTTCTGTAGGAAAGCCATTTGAGACATCAGCAGCTCACGGTGAGCCCATTCCTCCCTGGACGACTCCAGCCAGCCGAACACCAGAGCCCCCAACACCAAATACAGCAGCACAGCTGCCAGGATGGTCAACAGTGTTGTGTACCGCATGGCTACGAGGTGCTGATGACGTCAAACAAGATGTCACATGCTGTGGAGAAATGTTCTGGAAACTTTCATAATCATATGTCAATCAGGTTAGGTTAGCAGAAAGAAGAACATCAAGGGAAACGGACACAATAATGAAATTATCTCTGGTTATCACAACAAATGAGGAAATGTGAGTGTGGTTTGACTATTTGTCAAAGTAAAGTGGCACCAAAAATATTTAGGATCACTTAAAAGTAAGAATGTCATTGCAAAACAAATCATATAACATTGTCTAATTTTAAACAGTATCACTTCTTTCTGAGAAATGTTCTGCTTGAAAGTGTTTGAGTTCCCTCTCTTTCAAATAAATGTCAGCTTTTTTGATATTTTATTATCTATAGTGCATAAGTAACAATATTTCAAGGGCCACTGTATATGTAATAGAAAACTGAGATTAATTATACCTTATCAAAGAAGTTTTTCCAGATCCACTGTTTTCTCCATTTCCTCCATATCAAATGTTTGGTGTAGTCATTTATACACTCTCCATGTCACAGCCTCTTCCACTGCTGCTCACAAAAACCTGTGAGACATAATGGTCAGAAAATGCTGGGAACACCCTGAAACTGACTCCAGATCAGCTTTGAGCTTAAAGCGTTGGTTCACCCAAAAATGAAAATGATGTCATTAATAACTCACCCTCATGTCGCTCCAAACCAGTAAGACCTCCGTTTATCTTCGCAACAGAGTTTAAGATATTTTAGATTTAGTCCGAGAGCTCTCAGTCCCTCCATTGAAGCTGTGTGTACGGTCTACTGTCCATGTCCAGAAAGGACTCTTCCGAAGATAAATGGAGGACTTACTGGTTTGGAACGACATGAGGGTGAGTTATTAATGACATAATTTTCATTTTTGGGTGAACCAACCCTTTAAGGAGGTTTGACCCAGTCCAGACACATAACAGGAGAGTGGTTAGGGCACAGAAGTAAGAAGACAACACATGACGGCATTGAAACAGAACTTCTGGCAGAGGTCTATGTAAACAAATTGTTCTACAGCACTTTGACAGGATCTTGACGCTCACCAGGGCTCTCTAGGGCTTGCTTTGTAGACGCATGGATAATAGCGTATATTATGGTATACATTATGTTGTCACTTTCAGTATTTGCAATAATTTATTGTTTTGCATTGCACTTATTATGATCATAAATATGCACAACTTGCATGTGTGAAATTAAGAATAAGTTTTTTTTTTTTGTTGTTGTTGCAAAGAACATTAAAAGAACAAAATAGATAATTATAGATGGGTAAAATAATTCAAATAAAAAAACGTATCGCAAGGTCAGGTTGAAGCCTTTCATTTATTAAATTAAAATGACAATAAGAGATGTTTCTCAGACCTTACTTTATTAACCAAGTAGCCTAATTGATACACCCTATAATAAATAGACTTTCATACTATACAATGTGTCATGATTCTGCCTTCATGTCCCGACTTTTCTCTAGTCTTGAGGCAGGATCATGACAGACCCGTGTTTTGTGTACAAGCACATGGCCTTGTCTTTGGGCCATGTGCTTGTGTTGTCTCATTCCCTTGCCCCGCCCCCCTTGTTATCCTAGTCGTGTCGTGATTGTCCTATCTGTAACACCTGCCGTGTCTTGATTAGTTCCCCTATTTAGATCTCCTAGTGTGCTCTGTCTTTCGTCGGTTCATTGTTCTACTTATGTGTTCCTACATGTCATTGTCCTGAGATACCTTGTCCTAGAAACCCCTCGAAGAAGTCTTTGTCTTGCAGTGAGTGTTTGTTAGTATTTAGTGTTCAGAGTCTTTGTTTACCTTGTTTATTGTGTTTTGTGGAATTCTTTTAGTGTTCACCCTAGCCCTTGTTTTCCCCCTCGTGGGTTTTGTTTTTCCCCTTTTTGTATAATAAATCTTGTGTTCAGTACATCCTGTCTGCATCTGAGTTCGTCCCAAACCCATCCTCACAACAGAATGAACCGACCAAATAGGAACTCAGCAGACAGGATGTCCCCCACTCCTCAATCCCAATTGGAGTTCCGCCAACAGTGTTGGATATCGTCCCCCGCCGAGAAGAAAAGGGTTGCCCTGCCATACTCGCCTGAGAACGAGTGGGTCCTCTACAATTATGCCCGGCTGTGGGAGAAGTTCTCCCAGGAGGCGCCGCAGGGTACCCCCCAGAGGTCCCCACCTACCCAGCTGCCGGCGATCCCGGAGGGTCGTGTCCTGGCCGTGGCAACCCTGGGGGATCAGTTACGTCCCTCCCAAGATCCTGAGGTACCTCCCACTACCTTAAGTCTCCCCAACAAGCGAGGGAGACGGCTTTCATGGGAGTCAGCTTCAGAGTCTTCGGCGTCCGAGGCTGCCCTGCCCGAGACCAAACTCCCCCAACCCGCCTCTGACCCAGCTGTAGCCTCTGCACCGCGCCCGAGGAGGAAGAGGAGGAAGAAGGGGCCTGCCGGTCCTGTGACCCTGTCTCCTCCCGTGCCAGCAGCGGTGAGCGCTGGCGTGCCCGAGCCAGCAGCGGTGAGCGCTGGCGTGCCCGAGCCAGCAGCGGTGAGCGCTGGCGTGCCCGAGCCAGCAGCGGTGAGCGCTGGCGTGCCCGAGCCAGCAGCGGTGAGCGCTGGCGTGCCCGAGCCAGCAGCGGTGAGCGCTGGCGTGCCCGAGCCAGCAGCGGTGAGCGCTGGCGTGCCCGAGCCAGCAGCGGTGAGCGCTGGCGTGCCCGAGCCAGCAGCGGTGAGCGCTGGCGTGCCCGAGCCAGCAGCGGTGAGCGCTGGCGTGCCCGAGCCAGCAGCGGTGAGCGCTGGCGTGCCCGAGCCAGCAGCGGTGAGCGCTGGCGTGCCCGAGCCAGCAGCGGTGAGCGTGCCCGAGCCAGCAGCGGTGAGCGTGCCCGAGCCAGCAGCGGTGAGCGTGCCCGAGCCAGCAGCGGAGAGCGTGCCCGAGCCAGCAGCGGTGAGCGTGCCCGAGCCAGCAGCGGTGAGCGTGCCCGAGCCAGCAGCGGAGAGCGCTGGCGTGCCCGAGTCAGCAGTCACGAGGGCGGAGGAGAGAGCCGCGGCCGACTCTGCAGCCAAGGCTTTACTACAATCGGTCTCATCTCGCAAGGAGATGCCCATTGTAATAGCTGTAAAGTCTTTTTCTGATTATTTGTCCCGTCTTGTTCAGATTTTAGAAGTCCCCGTCAGTCCTGTCTCGTCCCCGGACCCTGTCCCCAGAAATCCCGAGTGTCCTGTCGTTGCCTCCCCGTGTCCCGTAGATGTCGTCTCCCCGTGTCCCGTAGATGTTGTCCCCCCGTGTCCCGTAGATGTTGTCCCCCCGTGTCCAGTAGATGTTGTCCCCCCGTGTCCAGTAGATGTTGTCCCCCCGTGTCCAGTAGATGTTGTCCCCCCGTGTCCAGTAGATGTTGTCCCCCCGTGTCCAGTAGATGTTGTCCCCCCGTGTCCAGTAGATGTTGTCCCCCCGCGTCCCGTGTCTGCTCCTGTCATGTCCCCTGTCAGTTGTCCCGAGACCCCTCCCCGTCCCTCACCACCCAGACCTGCCCGTACCCCCCGTCGTCAGCCTTCGTCCTGTCCTCCTAAGATTCCTACCCCACCCACCCACCCTGGTCTGTCCCCCATGAACTTTGTGGTCCCGCCCCCTCCCCTTCCCTGTTTGTTTTTTTTGATTTGTCACCCTAACCCCGTCATTGTCTATTCATGTTTGCCTTTGTTATTATTTGTCATGTCTTGTTGGTTTTTGTCTCTGTCCCAGTCAGTCTTGTCCCGCGTTTGATGTTCCCTTGGGGAGCGTCTGGAAGCCGCTCCTTAAGGGAGGGGTTCTGTCATGATTCTGCCTTCATGTCCCGACTTTTCTCTAGTCTTGAGGCAGGATCATGACAGACCCGTGTTTTGTGTACAAGCACATGGCCTTGTCTTTGGGCCATGTGCTTGTGTTGTCTCATTCCCTTGCCCCGCCCCCCTTGTTATCCTAGTCGTGTCGTGATTGTCCTATCTGTAACACCTGCCGTGTCTTGATTAGTTCCCCTATTTAGATCTCCTAGTGTGCTCTGTCTTTCGTCGGTTCATTGTTCTACTTATGTGTTCCTACATGTCATTGTCCTGAGATACCTTGTCCTAGAAACCCCTCGAAGAAGTCTTTGTCTTGCAGTGAGTGTTTGTTAGTATTTAGTGTTCAGAGTCTTTGTTTACCTTGTTTATTGTGTTTTGTGGAATTCTTTTAGTGTTCACCCTAGCCCTTGTTTTCCCCCTCGTGGGTTTTGTTTTTCCCCTTTTTGTATAATAAATCTTGTGTTCAGTACATCCTGTCTGCATCTGAGTTCGTCCCAAACCCATCCTCACAACACAATGTCTCTATTTGCTTAAGATTTACATTCAAACAAAGCAAATTCATAATAATTCATAATTTATCTTCACTCTCAGAAAAAAAAGTACAAAGGCATTCAGTGGGTTGGTTCCTTTTTTACCTTGTTTACCCCTTAGAGGTGCATATCAGTCCCTCAAAGGTACATTTTAGTACTCACATAGTACCCAAATGATACATATTTCAGAGACAGTTTTATTTATGTACCCTCAGCCTGTTTCTGAGAGTGTTTCACATGCAAAGGGAACTATTGTTATCGTTTCATTTTTGATTATTTGCAATGCAGCAGGGACTAAAAAGTTACTGCTCACTTTAATGTTTTCTTTCAAACGTTAACTACTCGTTTCATCATTGAATAGTTCACAAAACACCATAAACATAGATGTAAATGTGATCTTACCTCAGCTCGCGGTGGGTGAGGAGTTCCCTCTCTCCTGCAGACCACTGAGAGACAGGATACATACACACATCAGGACTTTCCCCATTCCCAACCTGCCAACGAGAGAAGAAAAAGACGGAGAGAGGAGGGGAGGAGAGAGGACTGTTTGGCAGAGAGACACAAATGAAAGCCGACAGTTTATTCATCTGTTTCAGGTGTTTAAAACATTTCTGTTGAGCGCTCTTCCTCATCTTAGAATGTAACCCACTGGGGTTACGTCATTATAAACGTTCTAGGAACGTTCTCTGAAGGTTCTTTTGTAAACAGAAAAATGACGTTCTCAGTAGGCTACATTTTGGGAATACAGCATTAATAGCTGGTTTCAATGTTTGTCCACTCACCAGAATTATAATCTGAGATCCTCCAGAAGTTCTATACTTATTTGCGCGCATTTTATATGCTTTGAAGACTAATAAAATTAATGCAGGTGATTTGATCGCGTATTATAATTCTGGATGCTGATTGGTCAAAACAACTTGCGTTTCTGTAGTCTGAAGGTAAGGTACTACGAATTTATGAATTAACTGCACGTTTAAAAATCTCCCCGGTCTACTCAAATTTGTTACGACATCTGTTTCGAACTTTACATTGCACGTGATGACTTTCGTTAACTCTAAAATAAGTATATCCACTTCACCTGCTAATACTCTTCAACAGTGATGCTACCACAAAACAGAAAATCAAAGACACATTTCTAAAGATGGCTGCCTCGTTGTTTCTCTGGGCATAAGGCCTATAGCCTACGTTTCGAGTCGAGAAACAGTGCTATATCGTAAATAATTCAACAGTAAACAGTTCTTCAGTAGTGTTGCATTTATAAAACACTGTCTAGATAAAATACTAATTACACGCATATTAATTAGAATTGAACCAATTTCATTAAACACAAAATTGCACCTAACCTACTGAATGGATTGTAGCTTACAGCCTAGTTTTTATTTGTAAAAATGAAACGGCCTACCCCTCCCTGAATTATGTAACCTCAATATAATACTGTTTTAATGGAAATATGTACAGTATAAATAGACATAAATTGTCTTAATCATTTTATAAAAACAATAAGGCTGTCAAGGCTGCATTTGTGTGTGTGTGTGTGTGTCTATATTTATATATATTCACAAAATAGCACAACCTTCTTAACTAAGTAATGACGTCAGCTATAGTAATGATCAAGCTCTAAATGGACTGGACGTCTGTCATCTGTGGACAGAAGTGCAATGCTAAATCAACTCAAACTTAAAAGTTCAGAATTCAAAACATTCACTGTAAGGACCGCAGTGGGCCTTCTGGACCCAGCCAAAGCTCAGGAGAGAATAAACAGCACTCCCTGACCGAGCTGATGCAAAGACCAAATGGCCTTCAAATCCTTTAAAAGCTCTGATATGTGATATCACATTCCTAGACATGCCTTTGATTTCTGCTCCAACAATGACTAACATTTGGCTTTTGAAAACACAACGGCATAACACCATATTCATGAGCTATCTTAAATCTATTACACTATTCCGCAAAACAGGTTGTACTTTAACTGTGAAATGACTTGTGCCTGAAGGAGGTTTGTGTAATGACATTATGCCAGAAGTAGATTTCTTACAAATGAGTAGAAATGTTGTGAACCAGAGGAACGCATCCACCACTGAACAACCTGTTCAGCCAAAAGACACAAATGGAGTGATGCACAATAAATGACTGTGACCAAAATATGGATAACATTCGCTTGCACTTAACTTAACGCTGAATCCACTTTGTTTAGAAAGGGTGAATAGATCTGCTGCCCGTAAATCTTACAAATTTGATAAAAAAATATGATGCGACAAAATTATGGTGTAAATGTAATTTCAAATTCACAAATAAAATGTATTGAAATTAAATAAAGATCCACAAATAAATTATGTTAAAACAAAAAAAATTCAAAACACACAAAGGAATAAAGTGGCATTAGGATGTGAGCACTATGTAATGGAAAATAACGAATACTAAAGCAATGTTGAATTAATTTGAGTGTAATTTGCGATAATGACTGGCTGACTGCATTGCATGGCTAATTACCAAACAAATCAATAAACGGACATGAGATATTGATATGAGCTCAAATGACTTAAATATGAGAATAGAGTGTAAATGAGACCAATGAAACAAGCCCAGCTTTGTAGATTATAGTCAATCATAAAGTTTATCAGATATTATACAAAAAATATGAAGTATCTTCAAATTGTAACAAAGTAAACTCCAAATTTAGCTGGTACAGATTTCTACAGTGGGAAAACAATAACAACACATTTGGATTTCATTTACGTTTAATAAATGTAAATATTCCAAACTGAAAATCCTACAGACCATTTGACATTTAGAAGAAACATATTCAAGCAAAAGTATACACAAATACACAAGATGACAGTGAATCAAATAAATAGATGAATCTAATCAAAAACATATCCAAGCTTCTTAAATGCTTCATTACAAATGGACAATCTTATAAATACTCCACTGTGCATTATAAAGCTGTTAGATGACAGAGAGAGAGAAGAGAGAGAGAGAGAGAAAGAAACAGCCTGACAGTGAATTGCCATACAAGGATCGGAAACAGGCTCAGGTTGATCTGAGTCATACCACAGACACACAAACACACACTCTCGCAGTAGTGCACAGTCTTCAAGACGTGTCAGCCAATAAATAAGACTATTCACAAAATTCAAGTGTCATAAAATGGGGGGAAACAACACCTCTACGAAAAAAAAATTCAAAGCTAAATTATAAAAGGCCCCAACAACTTAAATATGCACAATAAGGCTTTTATTTTGTACTAAGAACAATCAAGGGGGGAAAAAAAGAGATCACAAAACTACAAATTGGGTCTATAAATTCGACATCACATGACACAGGCAATGCTCAAATCCTCTCAAGTGTCATGGTGAGCAGTGTGCAGAAGAAACCCTTGACACAACATTAGGATTAAAGAGGCAGTGAAATTCCTTCAGCATGGAAACCTGAGAACAAACACAGACGTCTGAAATGAGTTATTATAATAACCAGTGGAAATGACTTTAAATGCTTTTCTTAATGCATTACAAACATGTGTTTCAAAGCATGTGCAGTAATTACCAATGGGAGATATCAGGTGTGTATGAGTATTATGGCTCAATGTCATCATCATCCTCCTGAGGTGTGGCATCTCTGCGTGGGAGGGGCACTGCATCAGTTCCCAGAAGCCCCCTGCGCAGGACGTATGGACAAGCCGGCCCGCTGGGAATGTCAGCAAATCCTTCAGGAGATAAAAAAAGACCATTAAAGGAAAAGTTCATCCTAAAATTTTTATTTGCTGAAAACTGACTCGCCCTTAGGCCATTCAAGATGTAGATGAGTGTTTCTTCATCTGAACAAATTTGGAGAAGTTTAGCATTACATCACTTGATCACCAATGGATCCTCTGCAGTGAATGGGTGCTGCTAGAATGAGAGTCCCAACAGCTGATAAAGACATAACAGTAATCCTCATGACTCTAGTTCTTCACTTAATGTCTTGTGAAAAAGCGGTGTTTGTTAGAAACAAATCAAACACAAGGGATTTTTAACTTCAAACTGTTGCAAAATTTCTCCAAGTCTGCTTCGATTAAAAAACTAACTCATCTTGGATGGCCTGAAGGGGAGTACATTTTTAGGAAATTTTCATTTTGAAGATTGTTTGCGCTACTCCGTTTTTTTTAAAGTAGTATCTAACCTTTCATAACGACCTCTGGCAGGCCATACGGTTCGTATTCGGTCTCGTCGTAAGCGGCAGACATGCGGCTGCGGTTTTGCCGGATGCGTTCAGCGAGGTGAGCTGGGTTATTGATGGGGAATACGCTGGATAACAGTTGGTTTGTAACAGACTGTGGGGTCGGGTCTTTATTTTGCACCGTCTCCAGCTGATCTCCATCTTTTGGGGCACAGGCATGGACGGATGGCCGCTTGTCCCCCAAAATGAGCTCTCGGCTCTCCTCTGTCTGAGTGGATACACTCTTCACCTCTGTTCGGACCTTGCTGAACTCTACCATTTGACACTGTGCCGATTCATTCTTGATTGGATTTTGCACATCTTTGTTCTTTTCATCTGTTGTTTCTCCATGACAATGTCCATGTTTATCCAAATCAACAGTTTCCATGGTTTCAATCTCATTATGCTCGGTGCATAACACATCCGAATTTTTGGAGTCTGTAGTCCCATAGGACTCTGTGATTGGATTTGACTTGATGACCTCGGTCTGATATTTGGTTGTGATGGAAACACCGATTAGGGGATCTTCCTGGCTGTCCGTACTGGCATCTGCTACTTTGGTCAGATCCTCGGGAGACACTGAGGCAATCGGCTGAGAATCTGAATTACTGTAATCTGTTGGTTTGGTCTGTGGAGGTGACAGCTTGTCTTTAGTATTACTACTCATAATATCTGAGACACAGACAGGAGGACATTTGTTGCTTTTGTAGATAGAGCTGCGTTCACATTTGTGTTCAGCATGTTCTTTGGTCATTACATTCTCATTTCCATTCGTAAGATCCTGAAAACAATGAAATGAATAGTCATTTGGATGGCATTTTAGTGCAGACAAAAAGAAAGGTCTGTCAACATTTACTAAATTCTTATTATGACTACATTAGAGCTGCACAATTTGGGGGGAAAGAAATCCTATTGTAATTTTTCAGATAAAAATTGCCATTTGAAATGCAATAAAAAAGTATCATTTTATTTCATTGTATTATAACATAAATGCTAATGCTGCATCCCAATTCGCATACTATCTGTCCTAAATAGTATTCAAAATTAGAATTTGTATGTCCCGAATCGTTGAAATGAGTATGCCAGAGATTTCCAGATGGTTTACTGCTTCCGGTAGAAATTCGAAGTGCAGATCCGTGCATACTCTATTGCCCACAATACATTGCGCAATGAACAAGGATTTGATTAAAACTATAAACACACAAGAAAAGTGTAAAAAAAAAAAAAAAAGCTACAAACATAGCAGATATGCTAGACTGACGGACAGGTAGAGAAAGAGGTTAGAGTGATAAATAATATCTTACCTGTTGAATTTTTTTTATTTAATGTTTGTGTATTATATTTCATCTGCAGCAACACTGTGAACTTTATAATGATACATTCCATCATTAACTTTTAAATGCATCATTATGCAAACATATGAGCAGAGTTCTCGACATGATAGACCCGCGACTAGCAGATCAACGTGCCTCTTAATTTCGCTCCAATAAGGTATGAAATTAAATTAAACGAAATATGGATAATGTCAATTTTTACAAGATGACTTGACAGGACAGTTTAAACTGATAAGATGTACTGTACTGTACCGTTAAAGATGCAGTTATGAGTAGTATGTCCCAAAGCTTGTCTACTATTCTGCTACACACTCAAAAGTATGTACTTTTTCTTCACAAAAAGAGTACATACTTTTCGGGCATAGTATAAGTAAGCGAATTGAGATGCAGCATAATATTTACGGCTGTCTTAAAGTAAATCTGTCAAAATTCCCTTGATCCTTTGACATATTAGTGAGGTCATAAAAACATCCTGTAAGTTTCAGAACTCAAAACTGGCTTGTTAGTCTTAAAACAGCTTATATTGAATATCAGTATATTGATATTTTTAATGAAGTTCCAGACTGCATCAGTAAGAATTTGGTCTTTGTTCGCCTCATTTTACCACAGATTTGTTTACAAGCAAGGCACAATTCAACGCAGGATTTTCAGAAAGATTGAAACTAAAGACGATGCTGTGCCGAATATATTGGATCAGACAGTAATGTCATACCAACACAAGTGTGAGTTACTGTTTTTATTACGTGGTCACTATTGCTTTGTTATTACAGATCAGTGATGATCAGTCAAACATCATGTCAGTGATCTAAGTTTGAAACGATCATGTCAGTGGGTGTTTACTTGCGAGTCAACAATCCTCCAGATGAGGGAGGTTAAAAACAGGACAGAAAATAGCATGTTACTTCTAAATTATGATTATTTATTTTTTTATAACATTGTAAGTGGCCCTCAGAGAATAGTACAAAATAATAAAAAGGCACTTCATGTCCCCTTTAATTTCTTAATTTGCAAACGTTAATCCATCAGTTTTATATATATATTAGTGGTGGGCCGTTATCGGTGTTAACGTGCTGCGTTAACGCGAGACTCTTATCGGGCGATAAAAAAATATCGCCGTTAATCTATTCTCAAAGTTGGGTTGGGAGCTGGGTCTATACTAAACAAGCTATGATGACTTTCACCTTGATATTTTATATAACTGACTCGCTGAGGACAGCCTAAAAAGATGTTCAGGACAGTTGACGGCCACTGCTGCGCATCGTCACAAAGCTTATCTTTTTCACATGTTTTTACGCCTTACCGCTTGTCGATTTAAACATTAAAGGATCCAAACACAAGACGCGAAAAGCTGAACAGAGTAGCTGGTTACTGGCGCTGGTTTTGGTTTTTTTTGTTTTTTTCTGAAGACCTCAGAGAGCTCTTATGGTTTAATTTTGATTAATCATACAGCCCTTTATTCAGTTTATATTCACAAACGATTATGTAAAGCAGGATTTTCACGTAGCCATTTTCCATACAATAAAAATTAATGGGGAATGGGTTGTTAATGCACTAATTGTAACTTTCTCGAATCATTTTCATTGTATAAAAAAGATAATACAATACATTTTTTTATACAGGACTAGAGTGCAATAAAGGAAAGTACATTTAAGGAAAACTTCTCTTCAAAAGTACAGTTCCACACTTCCAACAGTTCAATAGTTCAACAATTTTCCATATGTAAACAATGACACACATTAAAACATTATTTACCTCAACAGATCCTTGTGATTCTCTCACATCGCGTGTCATTTGAGTTTCTGGTGACACGTGCTTCCCCAAGTTGGTCTGGTCATTCATGTCAGCTAATGGGGACCAGTGTGTCCCCTCTCTAACAGTGCACTGGTGCATCTTGGTTCTACAGCAGACAGAGCACAGACTGAAGGGTCTTGCTTTAAGGGTCCTACATAAACATCTCTCATTCACTGAACCTATGTTTACCTTCCCCCATCTCAGGATCAACATACCCATAATTCACGTTAAGTACCTCAACACTGCCTTTGTAATTATTATGAACAAACACTATTTACATTACTATGTTGCTTATCACATATTTATCTTCAACAAATGCCAGTCACGGGACATTACCTTGTAATTTGGGACTGCGTGTGCAGCTTTCTTGGACTGCAGGGGAGGTACAGCTCAAACTCTTTTAGTACAACGGAAGGGGATTTGTTGCCCACTGTTTCTTCAGAGAACTTCCAGAGTTCTAGTTCTTCAGCTTGTGTCCTGTTCTCCTCAGAGAGGTGCTGGATCTGCTCTTGTAGTGCCTGAATCTGGAGGACAAAGAGAATAAGAATCAAAAAGAATAAATCAGCTATTCATTAAGTCATTTAGTGCGTTCATTCAAAGTGAAAATGCTGCATGAAGTATAAAAATCACAACCAGTTAGAACATACTTTTAGTTGAATAGAAAAAAACTGATTATACTATGGGAGGAGATACACACCACAACACAAACAAAAAATGAAAATAAAATAAATGGCTTACTGTTTTCATAGCTGATAAAGACATGATCACTAATTAACATGGAGGCATTTATTACTTACTACTTTATCACTGCAAAATGCAGAAAATTTAAATATGCATGTTCAAAATTATTTCATTAAGATGCATTTCGAAAATTGCAACAACAAAAAAAATCAATTTTAATAAAACATACCTGCTCCTGAAGAGACTGAACCTCTGCCTTGGAGCTTTTTGCGTGAAGGACGTCCAACTCCTGTCCCATTGGGAGGCCACTTTGTAACCCTTCCTTTGTGCTTGTCAATTCTTCATTTTCAGTGTTCTCTAAAAGTAAGGCAGCATCTTGTGTAGCACCCAAGTGATTCAATTTCAACTCTTCATTCTCTCGTTTAACAGTCAGAATCTCTTCTTGTATCACACCTCCTTGTAGAGCAAGCTCTGAAGTCTGAGCCCTCAACACATTCAGCTCAAGCTGCGCATCCTGTAATTCCTTTGTTACTCGTTCTAGCTCTTTGGGATCACCTGTGGAATGTTCTGGAACATGATTTTGGAAGTTCAGAGCGTCCAGCTGCTCATTTTGCAAAAGAGAAGTTGCGTTCTCATCAATTACTTCACAAAGTCCAGCTGCTTCCGAAACAGCACAAGAATTCGGAGCATTTCCCCAATGAATTATTTCTGAAGCAAGACATAATTCATGTGGCTTGATGGCTTCAGTTGCTTGCAGCTTATCAGATATCTTATTAGTGTTGGTTTGGTCAGTGTTTTGAATAATAGGAAGCAGTACAGTAGGCCGTGAGAACTTCTCCTTAAAAAAAGTTGGTTGTGCGTCATCACTAAACAATTCATAGTCACTTATGCTTGTGTTGCTGAAGACTGAATCACAGCTCAGTTCTCTTGAGATCTCTGAAGACAGTTCAGGAGGCGTATAGACCTCACTAGGGGCAATGGTCATCCTAATTTGTTTTTCTTCTTCAAGAAGACCGATTTTCTCTTCACATTTTTGCAATTCCTCGCTCTGCTTCTGGAGGGCGCAGTCTTTGTCGTGCAGCTCTTTCAACAGGTTCTCAATGTGCTTGCTCTGGCTTTCAAAAGCTTGGGTAAGGTGCTTGGTCTGAGTGGTCACAAGCTTCTGTAGGTCCTCCAGCTTTCCTTGAGCTAGTTTCGCCTTCTCGGACTCTCGGTCTCGCGCTGCCCTCAGACGCTCCACCTCTAAAACTAAAACAGAAGTGCTGTCCAAATCTGAGGCACCTTTACTCAATGTTTGAGTCCCACCTATCTCTGCGACAGAGGTCTTGTCCTCTGGTGGTTTAGTTTGTGCTCCAAGATCCGTAATCAGTTCCACTGTTCTGGTTTCTTTGCAGACCACTTTGTTCTGAAAGTTCACAGAGTCACAGATGGACTCTTGGTTGTTGGGAGAAGAAACCAAGTCTTTGTTTTCTGAATAGGCAGGATTCGTATCAGTGTTAGGATGGTGTTCTAGTTGTAAATATGTGAGGGGAAGATTGTCTTTTGATAACTTCTCTCCCAAACTCTGAGGTTTTTTAAAATTGTCCAGCTCTTCTTGAAGCTGTACAATCTTTAGACCTTCCACTTCCTCTTTTCTGATCCGCTTCCTTACCGCTTCTCTCTCCCTCTCTTTTTCCTCTCGTTCCTGTGCAAGCTGGAGCTGAAGGACTTGTAAGTCCTTTTTCATTCGTGTCATTTCTTCTTCCATGCAAGTCTCCTTTTGCTCCATCTCAGCCGAGACGTTCTTCAGCTGGGAACCTTCTTCCTGGTCTCTCTCTAGCTCTTCCAGCCTCTTTTCAGCTTCTCTTTCTAGCACTTGAAGAGTTTCTCTCAGTTTTGTGCTCTCTTTCTTCTCTTGCTCCAGCTGGGCTTCCAGTTTTGTCATGCTATCTTTGAGCTCAAGAGCTTTGGCGCGTTGCTGCTCTGTCTGTGTCGAGTGTTTCCGACTCAACTGTTTCAGTTTGGTCCTAGCCTCAGATTCCGCTCTTCTCTGGGTTTCGAGGTCTTCAAGTCGCGCCTGAAGCTCATATTTCACATCTCTAAGCTCATCGCGAAGCTCCATGTTCTCTCTCTTCAGACCTTTTAGAGGTGTAGAGTCACGTGTTTCTGTTTGGCCTGATGTGTCATCTACCTGCAGGCTGTAAGAGATGTCCGATTCACTTTTAGGCATTGTGCCGCTGGTTGACTCAGATGTGAACGAGTCTGTGTCCACGTCTTCAATACCTGTTTCCTGTTCAGTCACTGTGGTCTCTACGTCAGTCTCACTCAGTTTCAGAGAGTCACTTGGCTGTGTTCGGATTCCTTTTCCTTTAAATTGAAGTGATTCCTCAGACTCAAATTTCCCAATGCGCTCCGCGTCGATGCCCTCTCCTGGCTCTCTGCCGGAGAGGTACTTCATTCTCTCCTCTTCTCTTGTTCGCCCTGTTTTAGGGGCTTTCTTTCTCTGAGAGGAGTGGCTGTAAGGAGGAGAGCGGTCACGATGGAGGGAAACAGAGGGAGAGAAGCAGTCTCCTGCAGAACTGAAGTGAGGAGCAGACACAGCTGGAGGAGCAGCCAGTTGAGCTACAGGAAACAGAATCATCAAGAAATTAGAAACTTGTTTTACATTATAGTGGGATCCTGGGGCATGTTGATGGTATGATGAGATCAATGCTATTTTTGTAAAATTATTTGTTTATTATGTACGACACAAGTGTCAAAGACACTGCTCTGTGACAAACAGAATGGACAAAACAGTAAAACAACCTTGAACATGTTTACAAGCCTTTAAGAGGATTGTCCATATATACACATTTGATTTCATATAATAGTTCAATGCTATGACACTCAAGAACTGTAGTAGTAATGTATTCAACTACATAACACATGCTCGTATCCAGGTTTCTAAAATGTATGGTCTTATAAACTCCTAAATGTAAACAATAATGGTTGGGAGGATTTGGGGTCCAATGCTTTGACATCACAGACATCTTGTACTGTACAGTGATTTTTGAAAGTGCACGGTCAAAGTTTGGTCAGAAGAGGGAGGCAAACACATGGGATGTGTGTTACAGAGCGGGGCCAAAACACACAAACACAGTTCTCTGTGCGGACGAGATTTCTTCCCAACTCACCCTGCAGTTCTTTAATAAGCCTGAGAGCCTCGGCAAGCTCTTCAGTCAACCGCTTTACTTCTTCCTGTAGAGTTTTCTCCTGTTTCTTCGCCTGGCCCAGAGACACAGTGAGACTCTCACAATCTCTCACCGCCTCCTACAGGACGTGATGAGATGTGCACGTATAGAACAAAGCACAACAGGCTTATCAAATGAGATTAAAGACACTTACCACATTTGAACAACCATAAAACTACATTATACAACTGTATTGTTACAGTGTAAAGAATTTTAATAGTAAAAAGTAAAGCATCCAGAATCCTCAAAGTGTTCAGGGTGAGGCAAGCACACACAAAAAAGCATTCAAGAGGACAAAGAGGTTATTTAACTGTGATCCTGATCTGCATATAACATTACAATGCATTTACATATCATAAAAGCTTTTGGTGATAATAATACCTGACTCTCACACTGTAAGCACACTGTCTAAAAATAAACAGCTTAAACCCAAGCCCCAGCGTGAAACTGAAGTCATAAGGAGATAATGGTGCTATATCTGAGACGTTATTCTGCTGAGTCAGAAACAGGATTGTTGCAGTGTGTGTGTGTGTGTGTGTGTGTTTGTGTGTGTCTGTCTGTCTCTCTCTTTGACTGGGTCTCTCTGATCACTATGTGTGTGTGTGTGTCTCTGATCTATAGTTATATACTACTGTTTAACAAATGAGTACATTTATTCAGCAAGGATGCATTAATCAAAAGCAAAAGAAAAACTTTTACATTATTCAGAAATGTTTGTGTTAAATTATGCTATTGTTTTGAACCTTCATCAAGAAATACTGAATACATGTATCATGGTTTCCACAAGAATATTAATCAGTATAACTGTTTTCAACAATCATAATAACAAATGTTTTTAAGCCGAATAACATCCTATTAGAATGATTTCTGAAGGATCATGTAACACAGAAGACTGAAGGAATAAATTGCATTTTAATATGTATTGTAATAATTTTTCAGAATATACAGTTTTTACTGCATTTAGTTTTTTAATGCAGCCTTGGTGAGCATAAGAATTTTCAAAAATATTTGAGCGGTAGTGTACTTTTGGGGACATTCTCATGGAAATAAAGAAGCTATTTATGTTTTTGTAATAATATAAAACCTGTATGAGCAACAGTCTATAGTAACTATAAGCTTAATTTAAAATGACTCCATTTAAACTGCTTGGTAAATGTTGTGTGCTGAACCTGTAGCGTTGGTTTGTGTCTCTTTCTTTTGAACGGGTCTCTCTCTGATCAATTTGTGTATTTGACGGTAAGAAAATTAGCAAGAACAACAAAAAAATCCCAACCTATCATAACTTGAAACACCCCTGCCTTACCAGACATTGTGACTCAACCTGGACTTTGTGGTGTTGTTCCTGAACAGCATTTCTTGTCACTCTTGTTGAGATAACATGACAATCTTTGTTATATTTTGATGAATATAAAAGAAAAGATGGCGAGGTACGTGTCAGATTGGTTAAGAGTCAGTGAATCTCTGGTCCCGTTGTTCTAAATAAATTAATTTTTGTAGTTGATCTGAAAAAATAGCATCCACACAATTTCTACGTTTTTAATTTAGACGCAGTATCTCAAATTCTAAAAAGGAAGTCCACAACTAAAAAGGAAGTCCATCACTTAGATGTCCAAAAGACTGTCCAAAAGTTTGGGCTCTGTAAATGTGTGTGTGTGTATATATATATATATTTATTTATTTAAATAAGTATCTTATGCTCACCAAGGCTGCATTTACATGATTAGAACCGTAATGTTGTGAAATATTCTCACACGGAACAGAAGGTTCAAAAGAACTGCATCTGTTTTGAAACAGAAATCTTTTGTAACATTGCAAATGTCTTTACTGTGACAATTGATCAAATTAATGCATCTTTGCTGAATAAAAGTATTAATTTCCTAAACTGTATTTCTCATGTTGTTGTACCGTGAGTTTGGCCTCCGTCTGTGTCGCTCTCTTCTGACTCTCTTTTAGGTCAGACTCTGTGTTCTTCAGTTTTCCTCTCACATCCTCTAGATCTCGCTCCAAACTCTGCTTCTGCAAACACACCTGAGAGAGAGACATACATTCAGCATGTGCCAAGAGAAAGAGCAAGGATCCTCATCAAGTGTGGTAAACTGAGTTTGTGGCACTAATTCCATGCAGGATGCCACACAAACCCAAGTTATGGGAACTATGACAAACAAATGATGAGATTTATTTATGGAATGTAAAATGCAAAAAGTCAGTTTCACGTGTCTTGCAGTTTGACCAGATGATGTGCTAACCATGCAGCGTTTACAGAACTGAATCCAAAGGTTTATTCTTGTATATTGGACATTCATGCAAAGCACACATTTGAAATGTTTATGCTCACATTGCATTTTTATTTCTCTCTATAAAAATAGAGAATGTGTAAAACATGCAAGGTTATGTAAAACATTCAAGATTTGCCATAAGCATAGTTGTACAATCTGTAACTCAGAATTTCAAAACGGCACATTCCATGACTTCAATTCAGGTCACGGTATCAGTTTTGTGTCCCGTCAGCATAGAAACACCATTATTGATCTCTGTATTGACAGACATGTTTGCATCACATGTCTATTTATTTTAAGACACAGTATCTTATCACCAATATAAAAAAAAAAAAAGTAAAAAAAAATAAAGACTTGGTGAAATATGAATGAATTGTATGTGTCGAGAGTGATATTTTACTATGAACACACACACACACACCAAACCCCTAGGTCATATCCATATCTTCTTCCTGTACTCAAGTCTCTGAAGAATACAAGGCATTTCTGGAAAGAAAAGACATGCTAGAAATTTCAAATCACAGTGAGATTACAACACTGACCTTCGCTCTAGTGTCCTCTGAGGAGGAAAAACAGAAAGAGAAAAAAGGAATAGAACTGTGTGAGAAAACATGAGCAGTGGGAGCATGAGAGAAAGAGAGAGGTGACATTAGTGCATTGACCAGCGGACAGCCATACTGAAGCTCCCATGAGCCAGAGAATGAGAGCCAGAGAGAAAAAAAGAGAGACAGAGGAAAAGGACAGACAGCAGAAGCTGCAGTTTAATCTAAAGTAGAGGCTAGATTTCTGGAAACATCTAGTTTCTGCAAATTACAAACAAAAAGTAGCTGACAGGACTGAAGCTATTTAAGGAAATAGGAGAAGCGAGCAGAGACCAGTGGTGCTCATCTAAACACATCTACGGTTACCGGAGCACTGCTATGAGGTTTCTAGAGCCCAAAGTGTACTGATTTTATTTTATTTTACATATACACTAGTGTGTGCATACAGTACATGTGATGTTCTTTTCATAATCAGCATAGTGCACATGTTCTGAATCTGTACACACAAAGGTTTTTGCAATAATTAAATGGTCCACAAGAACACTGGCCTGGCCATTATTTCACCAATAAATAAATAAAAATGGAAGAGATGTATTAACAAAATACTGAAAACGCAAATAAAAACAGATGCCATGTCGATGTTTGGTTACAAATATCCATATTTAAAACTTTATAAACCATAATCTCTAGCTAGAACACCACTGCAACACGTGAATGTTTTCACGCAAATTGACGCTATTGAATATTACCACCAATTCCTCTCCACCTATAGCTGGTGTAACATTAGGTAATCATTTTCATTTTTGGGGGGAACTATCCCTTTAAGTGGTTGTTAGCATGTTGCTAAGGTGTTAAGAGGCGGAGATAAATTTTTGTTAGGAATTTGCTTGGGTTCTGCTCTTTAAAGCTAGTGGAATTTTTGGGCTGTGTTTTGATTGCAAGCAAGGTAATAGCACAACCTCTAAATAACTCAAATGAAACTCACTACAAAGCTACACTATATAAAGGCTGAGCAACTCGTACACTGTTCTATTCGATCTAGTTCCTCCTCAGCACTAGTACCTTGTCATGCTGAGCCTGCAGCGTGTTGTGAAGTGTTCTGGCCTGCTGGATCTCCTGGTTGAGTCTGTTGCTCTCCTGCTGGTGTTGTCTCTCCAGAGCCTGTCTCTCTCTCTGCAGCTCCAACAGTTCCTACAAAAAGACAAATCACGGATAAGTCAATTTGCATTGAAATCACAACAAACACTGTGAAAAGAGCTATGTTAATGCAACAAAACAATTATCTGCGATATAGGAAGATCATACCTCAAAGCAAAAAACACAACAGTGATGAAGCTGTATATTTACAGTGGTGGACAGTAACGGAGTAGCTTTACTTCGTTACTGTACTTAAGTACATTTTTCAAGTATCTGTACTTTACTGGAGTAGTTTTATTTTGATTAACTTTTACTTTTACTTAACTACATTCCAAAGCATAAAATCGTACTTTTTACTTCACTACATTTCATAAAACATATCGTTACTCCCTATAATATATCACGTGCTCCGAGACGCAGAAGCGGTGTCTGATTCATCATGAACGAACTGAGTCTTTTCAAAATAAACTTTTAAATCGGACCGCGAATCGCACCAAACGATTCGTTTACGAATTAGAATGATCCGATTGCAGCTGTTCTGGAGTCGACCACTCACTGATTCAAATGAGCCGTTTAGTGCGAGTCAGTAAGAACCGGGAGATCTTGTGAGCGCGCGTGCGTCTGATGTTGCTAAAAGTAAGTTATTAATGTCGAAATTTAGGATTAATTATTGTAACTGAAAATCATATTTAGGTCAAAATTGTCAGTTGTTTGGGAACTAAACCCGATGTAAAGAGTGATCTGTTTAAGCCCACTGAAATGCTCGAGTGCAGACGATGCAGACACATCAATCAGCGTCTCTGTGTTTTAGGTAAAAAAAAAACACACACACATTAAACTAACACAGATTACATAAAATAACTCGTGCATGTTCAAATTCCCCGCTGCCGTAATATTAACAGTTTTATTAAAATGCTACCATGTCCTATGTGACGTCTGTTTTTATATTGTTTATCAACAGTAACATTATACATATGTATATTCTTTGGATTAACTAGACAAGTAGACAGACATGAATGTTTATTCATAACCGTACTGAAAATAAGTAAATATTGTTTGCTGATGCTAACTGTCTACCTAACAAGCTTGCTGGTGCTAACTTAAGGTAATTTTTTATGAATAATGACCAAATATTTTTATTCAACCACCTATATTTTAAATTTATATATAGTTTACATCTAGGGACAAAAGAAAGGATGTGATGTTCACAACATGGTAACTACAGTAATTATCAAAGAGGGGAAGAGATGCACCCCGTTTGGCCAGGGGTGTTTTTACACCACAGACAAGATTTGAGAAGGAAAAAATCATTATGAAAATATAATTATATTTTCCTTAAAATGTTCTTCCTAACTTCAGGCCTTATTATCATGTCATATATTACTGTGATGTTCTGTAAAACAACAAACTTTAAAATACTTTGTTCTTACTGGTGAAAATCAGATGGTCATCTCTGTTTTCTCTCAGGTACATCACAGTGTAAGCTTCACAGTGAATATTACTCTCGTCAATGAAGTCCATATCAACAACAAAAATATATCTTGACTCCATATAGTGGTTATTTTGGAAAAAATCCCTGGGCCCGTATTCATGAAGAATCTTACTGCAAAAAGTAGCTCCTAGTGACAAAATTCTAAGAAAATTCTTAGAAATGTGGGCGTTTACTCTTAAAATTAAAGAAAAAATCCTAATAAAGAAAAAAAGTAATTCAGAAAGCATCTTAACCCTTAAAAGAGGTTTTAAGGTCAAACTTGTTAGGAGCACAGACGAGGACTTTTAAGAGGCTTAAGAGTTTCTTTAGCAGAGGAGAAGAAGAAATGTGTTGCAGACAATGGATGACAGTGAGTTAATAAGACGGTATAGATTATATAATAATTTATAATTTAATATATAAATTAAAGTAATCACTACATTACGATATTAAAATGCAACAATGCAATAGTGATGATTTGGGTCTGTCACAACCTTCTGTAAGCAAAGTGATCACACAAACAATTACAGCACTTTCAGAACATCTTATTGTGTCGCAGTTCATTTAGTTTCCACTGGACATTCCCACCTTGCAGGCTCAAATAACTGCATTTATGAATATAGCAGGCTTATAGGTGCACACAGGCAGGGAGAATGAACCGGTAAAGACTGTTCCTCTGTCCAGTTTGGCTTTCTCGCCATTCTTGGTTTTGATTCCATGTTTGATACATTAAAACCAACATTCGAACCGCTACTTAAATAGGACAGCAATCACTGTAATTAGAAAGAGTGGAACAATTTTTATCATTCTAAGCCAATCAAATACCTTATAGGAAATTACAAGCATGGTAAATAAAAAAAGGATTTATATACACACTTATAATGTGTGTGTGTTTGTGTGTGTGTGTGTGTATGTGAGAGAACAGTCAAATAGGAAAAATTATGCATGTAAATTCAAAGTGAGAATTAGAATAGAGCCTATACTTAAAATCACTCTTTTTTTCCTTCTTGGACAACCAACCAATCACAGTCTTCAAAAGATTGTGTCATACATAGCAACGGGGTCAACCCCGCCTCCTCACTAAGATGAAAGTTTTTGTCTTTTCCTTACTCAGAGTTGCTCTCAGATCGGTCCCGAATAGCTTTTAAGCTAAGACTCCTACGTAAAAGTTTTTAAGCTAAATTAAGAGTTTTCTGAGAGGATTCTTAGAATCTTTATGAATACGGGCACAGGTATTTTGAGCAGTAGGATTATTTGAAAAAAATATGTGCTAGTATAAAACTTAAGTAGCCTATATAAAATTTCAAACTTCTATCTTTCAGTACTTTTTTACTTAAGTACATAAAAAATTGAGTACTTTTGTACTTTCACTTGAGTAAAATTGAAAAGGGAGTACTTTTACTTTTACTGGAGTAATATTTTACTATACGTATCTGTACTTTTACTCAAGTACTTGATTTGTGTACTTCGTCCACCACTTTATATTTAGCAGTAGGGCAGTAAGTGTGTCCATGCGCTCCGTCTCACCCTCTGATGTTCTCTCTCCGTGTCTTTCCTGCGCTGCTCTGCGTTACAGCGGCTGGTTTCAGCATTCTGCCTTTGACACTTCAGCTCCTCCTGAAGGTGCTTGACTTTCTGCTCAGAAGCCTGGGCCTATAGACAGGTATTACAAATGACACGTTCTAACCATTTAATGCACAATACAGACACAGATTTCTAACAAAAATAAAAGAATAATAAATGACCCGGTCAGTCTCTTGTGTGATGCGGGTCTGTGCGTGGGTCAGCTGGTCTTGCGTGCGTGTCAGACTCTGTTCTTTGGTGCTGATCTCTCTGTTAGCCTGAGCCAGACGAGACTCTACGTCTCTCAAGCGCTCGGACTCCAGCTTTGCCTCACACTGTAGATTTGACACACGCACACGCAGATCTGAGAGAGACAGACAGTCACAAAATGATTTGTTATCATTCTGACTGATATATGTGGCTCTACTGAAGTTCACAGAGCATAGCTTCCTCTCCAATCCACCAAGAACACTACAGAAAATAAGCTATGCACTTTCATTAAATTCCTGAATGACATCACAAACTAATTAACATGACTGCCTACATTTATGTATATTATATATGTCTGATTCATATCAGAAAAAAAAACTATAAAAACACTTTTGTTACTTGAAATAAACTGAAATATACAAAAAAAATGTTTTTTAGTTTAACTTGATGTACTAAAAAAACAAACTACAAAAGCATAACATAGCACAGCACATCAAAACTACTTCAAAATTCAAATGAAAAAAGAAAATATAATAGGATCTCAATGGTTCTAAAATAACACTGGATCAGATTTCAACTAAAAATACAAGAAAGTATTTCTAAAAAATTAAAAGGAAGTATAAATAAAAATATACTTATATATTTTGAAATAAGTAATAAAAAAAACTTTTTTCTCATTCCCACATTATTTTCATGACAATTCAGCATTTGTTACCATTCAAATTCTAATTACTTATAATGATCCTAAAGTTTTCTTTTTAAAATATTTCCTAAAAATAGTTTTGCTTCCATTGACTTCACATGAAATTTAAAGGAGTATATTTTTTATTTGGTCATTTTGCCATCATAGTAGGGTCAGCCAGATGTGCTTGGCTAACTTAGGAAATATAAGTGACATTTTTCAAAAGTGTTGGATAGCACCCCTATAAAACCCTTCTCAACCACCTGCTACAGTGAGTTTATCACAGCCTCTCTAGAGGAATAATGATAATGTGTTGTAGAGCTGCAGAAAGCTGTCAGTGTCAGCTGTCTGTGGAGATGACCTCACTGATGACTCACCAACACAAAAAGACAAAACAATGGAGAACAGTCATACCATGCGCGCACACACACACACGCACAGTAATACTGATCTCTCTTGCTCAACATACACACACCCAGTCTCTCACTAACCAACCTCACAAATGTGTCTCATTCTGGCAACAGATGAGACCAGCATGTGTCAGTGTGTATAAGTCACTCCTCTTATTTTATCCATTTTACACTGCAACAATGGTCAGTATTGCACACTGGTATTGGCCAATATTAGCATTTATGCTAACCTATGCTATTTATCAGTGCATTTAAATGAATATTGGAAAATGACAACAATGAAGTTCAATTGCAACTTTACTTTTCGATTGAATGTTCCAAAAGTACTAGAGAGATACCAATCTCATCTCTATGTGATGATGTTTTGATGCTTGATATCCCTTAAAACGTATAACATTTTAAAACAAAGATTTAGTGTAAAATCGTAGAAAAGTAGAAACATACTATAGTTCCACAGTTTGGGGTAAGGGAGTTATCTTTTTTTTTATATATATATATATATATATATTTTCATTAAGCAAAGATGCGTTAAATTACAAGTAACAGTTAAGACAGTAAAGATAAATATTTTAAATAAATGCTGTTTTTCTTAACTTTCTAATCATTAAAGAATCTAGGGGAAAAAGCCTGAAGAGACTTGAACCCTTGGTGAACATAAGAGACTAATTATAAAAACATTTTACAGCCCCTACACATTTAAACAGTAGTATATGTCCTTTTATTAATTACTGGCAAAAAAAAATATTATTATTAATTGGCCGCTTATATTTGGCAGAATTTCTATATCGGCGCATCCCTGCCTTTTAATGTCACAATCTGGTCACAGAACGCATTTCCCCACAATTGTGTTTGGGTTCAATTCTGTAGACGGGTTAGTTTAGTGCCCCATGTACTGGGACATTATTATTGGAAGCTTGACTACTTCACTCACTAATAATCAGGATGCTTATGTAAATACACCTGACGTTCAATGAATAAACATGATACTCTCCCTTGGTAAATGAGCAAACAGAGCTGTACAAAATAAATAAAACTACACTTCATTTCCTTACACTTCACTTCACTTACACTTCAACTACCTCAAACACACACATTCTTATGGCAAATGTAGGTATGCAACCAATTTATTTCCAGCACAATCTGAAGCTATGACTGCTCATAAAAAACATGCAAATACTACACAAATCTGCTCATGCCACGGACCAGGCTGATCTCATTGGCAGACAGGCCAACACACTGTAAACAGTGACTTTGGACTGCTTTCATGATGATTATTACAGAGCAGACAAGCAAATGTCCTGGATTCAACAACCCAGAGAGAGAAATGTAACTCAATCTGTGCTTTAGGATTTAAGCAATAAAGTGCATTGTTAAAGACGCATCATTTTACTCAGGGATGCCTGAAAAACTGATCTAAATATAGCTTTTCAGAGCAAAACTTCTGAAACCCCAATAGTGTGCGGAGAAGCTCACCATCTATCTCATTCCTCAAGGCTTCCTCCATCCCTGAGCCACTGTTCTTGATTATGACATCACTGGAGGACACAGATGGAGCTGGTCGTCCTTTGGGAGTGGACCACAAATCCTCACGTTCCCATGGAAACACCGAGGAGGGGGTGGATGGTTCTGATTGGTGGATGTGTTTCTGAAGGGGTGGGGATTTATGAGGTTGCTGTGGAAACGGGGAGAAAGTCCCGCCCAGCTGCTACGACAGACAAATGAGTCAAGAACTATATTCATAAACAACATATTTCTTATTAAGAGGTTGCTCTTAAAAATATACGTGACTTACTCTAGCATGCTGTGTTTTGCTTTCACTCTCCGATCTGAAACCACCTGCAGAGTTAAACAGGTTATAACAACAGCAAAAGAATATAGATGAAAAGATCTTTCTAGAAGTTGAAATCAGAAAGAGACAATGCAATCACACATTGTATCATGCAATCAGTCCTTAAGGAGCTTCAGAATAATAAAACACTCTTTCCCCGTGCTTAGTCAGGGGATACATTTTCCATTCCATGAAGTAGAGTCAGAGACAGAAAAGTGAGAAAAAATAAAACGAATGGACTGAGGGTGAGGGGTGCTACCGTTGTTGTCCCAAGGAGAGCTCATGTTCCAACAAGGTGTGGAAAACAATATGGATTCCCCAGAGCCGTTTCCCTTCTGCTGCTTTTCCAGCTCTGCCTCAAGCCTATGTGCAGAGAAAAGGATGGTGCTTGTTATAGGCTGATGTATACAACAGAGTAAAGGGACAAACAGGCTTCACAAAAACTCATTTAAATTCCGTTTAAATTCTGTAAAATTAGGAAAGGAAAGGACGTGACATGGCCAAGTACAGTGTCCCATACTTGGAATTTGTGCTCTGCATTTAACCCATCAAAGTGCACACACACAGCAGTGAGTACTGAACAAGTACGCACACACACACACTATTTTATTATTATGTTTATAGTATTATATTATTTATTAATATTTTTAATTAGCTTTATATATTTATTTTTTCTCAGTTCTCTTTTAAGAGAGAAATTTTAGGTTAACCAACTTTGTTATGTGCTTTTGTCATTTGAATTTTGCTTTATTTTTCATTTCACTCTTAGTACTTCAAATGAAACATTTCATTTCATTTAGTTCAGTTCAGGACAACATTTCTATTTTTTGTTTACATTTGTAACGTTTTTTTTTTTTTTTGGTTTTCATCAATTTTTTTCTTTTATTTCAGCTTCATTACAAATAAAGAAAATTATTTTATTTATTTAAAAGTTTTTAACTGCTAACAAAACACAATATTAGGGTTAAATAACAAATGTATTGAAATGTTCTCTCTTTAGAAAACAGCAATAACCAAGAACTTAATAAAAATACAGGAAATCTCCACTTTAAAGGCATACTCCACATAAAAATGAAAATTCATTTTCATTTTTGAGTGAAGTATTTCTTTAAGGGACGTTCATATATTGACAGGGATGATGGGTGATGAGGCAAACCAAACAAGAATCCCTTGGCAATGAGTTACATTTTATGCAAATTCACAGCAACAACCAATGAAATTGCAAAAGGTGGCTCTTACATGATCCACTTCCTAATACAAAACACTTGAGTGTGTGTGACTGGTCGGAGTGTGTGATATTGCCGTTTCTATAACAGCAACTTCTCTGATTGGTTGATCTCTCTTTAGGATAGCAAGACTCCCATCGATTTCCTTTTTTTTGTTTTTTTTGTCCATACATGGGAGTCAATGAAAACCAAAACCAATTTTTTTAATTGTGGTTTTAAAGGATTTTAAAGATTAGTTCAAAAAATTTGCAGCAACCCTAATTTGGAACATTGCTTCATTTTGAATATATAAATACAGTAGTGATGCGAGGATCAATGTAAGAAGAAAATGACATTTCAACTGATTTGGTTCAGTCTGGTATGTAAACAGACAGGATTCTTTGCGTGTGCGCTCTCACCGTTTGATCTCCTGTGTGAGGTTCTGTGTCAGCTTTCTGGCAGACTCGAGTTGTCCCTCCAGCGAATGCACCTGACCCGTTTTGACCTGCAGGTCATGAGACAGACGCTCTCTGGCCTGCACCTCCATCTGCACCACTTCACGCACTCCTCCCAGCTCCCTGTGAACTGTGGCCAGCTCCACACGCACCTCCTCATACTGACAGAGAAGAAGACGGCACAGAACTCATCCCGCACTGTTTGTGTAACTCTCAGCCAACTTTCCATTTGGTGTCCCTCCAGGCAGCTTTTCAACAATGCCCGAGTGCCTCTGTTAACCCTATAAAGCCTACTGTATCATATTTGATACATGAATTTCTAAAGCCTGGATATTATCATGCCTTCTGTGTTTTGATGGTTCATACTTTTAAGCAAGCAAAGTGCATTTTAGTATAGCTGTAAAAACACACACCTTAAGAAGCAAATTAGGGTTTATTGATTTTCCATACATCATTTTTTTTTTTTTTTGTGGGAAATCATTTAATGTAACTATGATTCAAATTTAATCAAATATGATTAATTAGGCTTTTGCGGATTTAGTTATAAATATATAAATTGATTTACATAAGAATTTCATCTTACTTTCTGCCCATATAAACATCGGCAACTGAACTGAATGGAGTATTTTTGCAGTTTTTTTTTTTTTTGCACCATATTCATATTTTTTTTGAGCACCATATTCTCATTATATCCTATTATATAAGTCATGATGTACCATACTCAAAAAAGGTTAAATAACCTTACTCATAAAAATAAAAAAAAGTTTTCAGACTATTATTTTATGTCAGGCTTTACAAGGTTAAAATCCACATGTACATATCTCTCAATTAAACTGTCATAACTCACCTTCTGCTTCTGTTTGTGCAGAGCTGCTTCAGAGTTGTCCAGCTGCACCTGCCTCTGCTGTCTTTCCTTGCCCAGTTTCTCATTCTGAGCCTGAAGCTGCTGAACCTTCTGTAGGACGTGACCCGTCAGACCCACGGTCCAGTCGTCTCCGGCCCAGCTCATCGCCGCAGATACTGACAGACTGATGCTTCAGAAAGCTCGGCTGCACATCTTCCGGTGCTGAGAGAGAAAAGATACAGAACGATCTTGAAATGTTGTTCACGAGGATCTGGTGTGCTGCCTAAGGGGAGACACTCTCAGCTGGCTGTACGTGTTTCAGACCAGAAATATCAGTTCACATAGATTTAACATTCATGAGATTAATCCTTGTGTCCACATCTTTATATAAAGGTAAATCACAGTGATGGTTAGGGTGTGTGTGTTTGTCAGAGATGGGACCAAGTCACACATGTGCAAGTCTCAAGTAAGTCTCAAGTCTTGACCTTCAAGTCTCAAGTAAGTCCCAAGTATTTTTTTCTTGGGCAAGTCAAGTCAAGTCAAGTCACAAGCTATGTCAAGTCAAGTCCAAGTCAAGTCACCTTAATATTGTTATTTTACCTGCAGAATCTGATCTTAATAAAGTTAAAAGACAAGATATAAGTAACTGTCAGTAAATTAAAATAATTTGGATTTGCATTGTAAATACTCATGTTCAGTAAAATACATCATGGAATCAAACAAAATTGTAACTTCCTAAAATTATTTATTTTTCACTTCTGCCAACAGTGTTTGAAATGTTTTACATTTTCAACATTGAGTCCATAAAACAAATAATAGCTAAACATCCAACAGACTCCTCTCTGAACACCTCTCTCTCTCTCTCTCTCTCAAACACAGTTTACATACAACATTAAACTGTTACATTTCTCCTCTCTCTCTCTCTCACACACACACACACACACTCTCTCTCTCTCTCTCTCTCTCTCTTTCTCTCTCTCTCTCTCTCTCTCAGAGTATAGAATATAAATATGACGTATTTTCAGTTGTTTCATACTTTTTTGTTATGTACAGTACAGACCAAAAGTTTGGACACACCTTCTCATTCAAAGAGTTTTCTTTATTTTCATGACTATGAAAATTGTAGATTCACACTGAAGGCATCAAAACTATGAATTAACACATGTGGAATTATATATGGAATTATAAACATAACAAAAAAGTGTGAAACAACCAAAAATATGTAATATTCTTGGTTCTTCAAAGTAGCCACTTTTTGCTTTGATTACTGCTTTGCACACTCTTGGCATTCTCTTGATGAGCTTCAAGAGGTAGTCACCTGAAATGGTCTTCCAACAGTCTTGAAGGAGTTCCCCGAGAGATGCTTAGCACTTGTTGGCCCTTTTGTCTTCTGTCTGCGGTCCAGCTCACCCCTAAACCATCTCGATTGGGTTCAGGTCCGGTGACTGTGGAGGCCAGGTCATCTGGTGCAGCACCCCATCACTCTCCTTCTTGCTCAAATAGCCCTTGATGCCTTCAGTGTGACTCTACAATCTTCATAGTCATGAAAATAAAGAAAACTCTTTGAATGAGAAGGTGTGTCCAAACTTTTGGTCTGTACTGTACATAACAAAAAAGTATGAAACAACTTAAACTACGTCATATTTATATTCTGTACTGTATATATATATATATATATATATATATATATATATATATATATGCACATATATATATATATATATATATATATATATATATATATATATATATATATATATATATATATATATATATATATATATATATATATATGCACTTCTCATGATTGGGTAATCGCGGCAGCTACATTAGTTTTTCTGATTAATTGTTTTGCTCTATGAGAAAGACAAGGTAACAAAATATTCGGGGCTTATGCCCCCTTAGCCCAGCCCTAGCGCCGCCCCTGGAATGCGTTTTTTTGAAGGCCTGCTAGCGGATCATTAGGGGCCGTTCACATCACGTCTTTTGCGCGCGCAAGTACGTTATTTCCAATGTAGGCGCGCGGTATGCGCGCTCATAATGATAGCAACGCGCGCGCGTCGCACCGCATCGAGTTAAAAACTTCTAAACTTTTCAGAATGCCGCAAGCGCACCGCAGGTCATGTGACAATAACTAACCAATCAGCTTCATCCTTTCCCGTATCAACGTTGAAAGCTCAGCTAAGATGAAGGAACAACTGTTCATAGCTGTATATGGATTGCCATTTTGAAATGAATTTAGTAGCAGAGCTACTGCGAGCGATTTTTAGTGCTGCAAATCCATTTATACTTTGCTGAAATTTCCGCGTCTTCACTGAGAGAGAGCGTGTCATGGATGCTTAGCAACGACAGACGCCCCAGGAGCACTTCTGCCCGAGCGCTTTGGAAAGAAGGAGAAAGCGGCGCGACTAGCGTTTTCCACGCGTTTTTAGGCGCGAACTATTGAAGACAAAAGCGATGACCCTCGGTACCTCTCAGGCTGACATGTTGATGTGATGTGATATTTGATTTAAGTGGGCGTGGTGTGTGTAAGGTAGAGAGGGCATGACTGATGATAGTGTCCTGATCCAGTCACGACGCTATTCTCAGCCTGCGCTCCAGCTGAGTAATCAACTTTATTTTAAAAAATAATTTATATATTTTATATTCAAACTGAAAACATGATGTGATTAACACTCAAGTCATTCAAGTCATCGTGTCTCAAGTCAAGTCAAGTCCCGAGTCTTTAACTTCCAAGTCCGAGTCAAGTCTCAAGTCCTAAAAATAGCGACTCGAGTCGACTCGAGTCCAAGTCACCAAGTCACAAGTCCCCATGTCTGGTGTTTGTCAGTGTGTTCATAGAGCCACTCTTAAGGGACTTCTGCTGCCAAAACACCACAAGTTAAACCAAAAACAGAAGATTCGGTCATTGTTTACTCATCCTTGTGTCATTCCAAACCTGTATGACGTTATTTTCAACTTCAACAAAATAAAAAATAATGACAATTGTACTGGTTGTTTTTATCCATGCAATTACAAAGAACGGGGACTGTCAGTTAAACAAACAATAAAACAGATCAGTCTGATTCATGAATGAATCATTCAGACTGCCTTTTATGAAATAGATCAATAAATGAAATGAAACTATTTGACTCGAGAGAACAATTCATTCACAGAATGAACAGGCGAAGTTGAGCTGAGGTAGATGTCAAGATTTTTTGAGCATAATCAGTTATTTCGGTTGATTTTGTGCACAACATTTTCATAAGATTTGGATTAAAGAGCTTGAGTCGTATGATATTTGGTGATTTGATAACCTTTTTGGTAATTTTAGAGATTAAAAGATGTGTGTGTGTATGTGTGTGTGTGTGTGTGTGTGTGTGTACTGCATTTCAAAAGTTTTGGGATCAGTAAGTTTTTTAGTTTTTTTTTTTTTAAAGCCTCTTCTGCTCATCATGGCTGCATTCATTTGATCAGAAAAAAATATGAAGCAGCAAAACTGGCCAACATTAATAATAAATCAGCATATTAATGACACCTAAGAATTTAGTAATGGTGCTGATGCTTTGATCACAGCAATAAATTATATTTTAAAGTATATCAAAATAGAAAACCAGCATTTTAAATGGTAATACTATTTTACAAAATAAGAGGGTTTTTTCTGTATATTTTGGTCAAATGCATGCAACCATAATGAGCAGAAGAGACTTCTTTAAAACACAATAAAAATCTACTGATCCTAAACTACTGAAAAGCAGTATATATCACAGTCTATGGTATATATACACATACATAAATAGATTTAATTAGTTGATGTTTGTTCTGCAATATAACAACATAAGGGTTGGTAAATAAAGACCTTTTCATTATTAGGTGAACTATTCTTTGAAGGAAACTTGCATATCATTCCATTAAAGCAAAGGTTTGGATAGTCCCACAGACACACACACACACACACACACACACACACACACACACACACAGTGAAAGTATCTATTTACATTAACCCTCAGCCTCCTGTCTTTAGTTTTTCTACCCAGTCAATAACAGTGAGAACTGGATTGCTGAAAGAAAATAATGAGGATAATCCGGGCCATGAATCTCTTTGAGCTGTTAAACTGTGAACATCCTGGTCAGATCTCTTCATGCACCTTTATTTCCATTACAAAGCATCATAGACGGCGCTTTCAAATCCAGCTGACGCCAGGCTGCGTTAATAACCGTGTTGGCTACCGAGACGGTCAAAAACAGTCTTGCCTTACGTTTACAGTAACGTTATCCATATACACTGTATATTTACGACAACAAAATTTAGCGAATTTATGAATCCTACTATGACTATGAAATATTGGCTCATTGGTATCAATTAAGTTTCGGGAATGAATGCTATTTAAAAAATGCTCAAATTAATATTCATGAGATAAACCTCCGCGGTAAATTTGCTGGCGGGTTTTGAGCAACGTAAATTTGAATCTGATTCAGTAGACTTTTAGCAGCGCAATAAAAATTGTTTATTGATTGAGAATGACCAACGCAGAGCAATATACAGTCAGTCAGAAAAAAACGAAATGCTACAGTGAAATCAAACAGTGACTTCACTCACCGGGACTTCTGATATGTTGATCTTTTTGAAACACAGCGATCTTGACGTCTTTAACCCCGTTTACGTTGCTGTTAATGAAACACATCCGATATGTTTATCTGTTACATGTGAGGGGTTTGACCGTTTAACGGTTTCAGATTGTCTCTATTTTAACAGTCAGAGTGCACGCGGTCGCTGTCTCGAGCCCCTCAGAACTTGATTTGACGAGAGGCGTGCGATGGGTCCGTGACGTTCCAAAAGAGGCGGGGCCTTGAGAGGTAAACAGAAGTAGTGGCACCCGCAGAACAGTGACACGATTCACACTTTCAATTTTTTTTTCGAATTTTCAAAAAAAAAAAATATATATATAAAATTAAATCACACAAATGCTTAAAATTAATCGAGTAATAAAATCATTAAATACTTTATATCAGCCTGTTTTACCTCACATTATTTTACATTTACATTATTTGCAAAGAAGGGGGAAAAATTGGTACTAGTCATGGTTTGTAATGTTATTTGTTGTGGAAACTATCAACATTTTCTATTATGGTTTTATTTATTTTTTTTTGTTTTTTTTCAGTAGTGACATAAACCTATTTCATTTTGTGGCTGCCATGTGTCACATGACAAGCATGAGAGAATTTTGACAAAAATTTTTGTCAAATGAAACATGATGAAACATTAATTTTAGTTGAAATTGTTATAGGTTACTTCTACAGAGATTGTGGCGATACATGACATGGTGAAAAATGACTGAAAGAATAATAGGCTTCTTAAAGTAGTAAGATTTTTTTTTATATATATATTTAAAATTTGATTGACAGTTACTCAATTTAAGTTAAAATTTTTTAAGTTTTCAGATCTGAAAAGAAAAAATCATAGAAATTTGAGGGGGAAAAGGTTTATGTTATGCTCGATCACAAACTCCTAGAAAAGTTTTATTTTACTTTTTTTTTAACTATACTAGAAATTTGCTGGTTATAGTAGGGAATGTTCTCGGATCTTCAGGGAGCGTTCAACATTTATTCCAAGTCATCTGGTCTTTAATGACATTCTCAAGATGTTAGCACAAAAACATGATATGTTGTTGATGGAATGTTTTTAAAATATTTTTAACTAAAAAACAAAACAAAAAAAACAACAACTATATATTAGCTTCAGATGGTTCAAAGAACATAATGATGTTTGCAATTATGGGACATTTCCACAATGTTTTGTCTAAAATTCTAATAAACAATGAAAAAAAGTTAGAAAATGAAAATAGATATATATATATATATATATATATATATATATATATATATATATATATATATATATATATATATATATATATATATAAATAATCTTGAAGTTTAAAACAAATATTAAAAACCTGCAGAAATGAAGTACAGAAATAGGATGCTCCTACATCAGCCATGCATTATGTAACACTGCTGGTCACTCTCACAGGTCTACACCTGCATAAACAGCATAATCAGATTATCTCCATCGCCACGGCTCTTGTTTCTGAGAAACGTGTAGGAGTGCTCTGTAATCCATGATCACACATATGCAGATTAAACCTCTGAAGTGCTGAATAGTGCGGAAACCATCACAGCACCTACAGCTCTATTCTCTCTCCCTCTTCTGGGCCTATCAGACACAGACTGTTGGGTACAGATACACAATGATTAAGACAGCGTGTGCATGTAGAGTGGGTTACACAACTCCTTAAGCACCTCTGAGTAACTGATGTTACCATCTGTTGGTGTCTAGCAAAAGAATAGTTAAGATAACAATGTACATTTGCTGAAAAACTACTCAACCTTAGACCATCCAAGATTTAGATGAGTTTGTTTCTTCATCAGAACAGATTTGGAGAAATGTAGCGTTACATCACTTGCTCACCAACAGATCCTCTGCAGTGAATGGGTGCCGTCAGAATGAGAGACAAACAGCTGATAAAAACACCATTTTAATCCACACCGCTCCAGTCAGTCAGTTAACATGTAGGGAAAAGTCCTGAAACTAATTTAAAAAAAGCTGCTGGAAAGAAATCCAACATCCAATCAATGTATGACTCCTCTACCCATAATGTTGTTTTTTCCAGTGGAAAAGTTGCCTCATCTGAATCAGGAGAGAAATAGGACAATGAAAACAATCCAATACAGTTCTAAACAAATAGGTCAGTGAATTTTAATGTGAGGAAACAATAGAGGATGGACTTTTTTCTTTTTCTTTTTTACTGGAGGAAGCGATATAATACAATATGGGCTGTTATTTGGTTTGTAAGAGACAGATTAAAGTTAAAACATCATTATGGATTAATTATGGATTTTTTTATTTTACACACAGATTTTCACTTTACAAGACATTAACTGATGGCCTGCAGTTATGTGGATTACTCATGGATTATTGTTATGTCTTTATCAGCTGTTTGGACTCTCAATCTGACGGCACCCATCCACTGCAGAGGATACATTTGCTGGCTAGTGATGATGTAGTGCTAAACTTCTTCAAATCTGTTCATCCTGGATGGCTTGATGGTGAGTGAATTTTCAGCAAATTAAAAATGTTGGTGAACTTTTTCTTTAATAGATCGGAGTTACCTTGTCACTCATTACGAATTCCATTATAATATAAAAAAATGAACATGATGCTATACATTTCATTTCAGTGCTCACATGTTGTGCATGAGGAGATATTGTGCAATCAGCTCCAGCGGATGAGCAGGAGATCACATCGTATGCAAGGTGTGTGTTCACTGAGCTAATCAGACGGCTAAATACCAGCTGGCATATTTATATAGGATTACATACACACACATTTACAGTGTCTAAAACAACACAAAGGAGAGCTGTCTCATATGGGTGCTTAGACTGGAAACCAAACCCTGGATTTTAACATTCTGGCTCTGCAGTTTTTGCTTTTCAGGTCCAATTTGAAGACATTTGACATTAAAACAGGAATATAACTCACATTATTTGAAAGGTAATATCCTTTTTTTTTTTTTTTTTTGCAACTTATAAATATATATTCAAGCAGATGTTATTTGCACCTCAGTACAAGTTAATTCTAATGTATAGTTTGCATCCCAGGTAGGCAGTGATGTATAGAGTGAATACTGCTCTATTCTGTTTGCACACTCATATGTGGATAATTATCCAAACTATTAATTGCATAGTCAACTTAATAATTATCCAAACTACAGCAAAGACTATCAGGGTGCAAATATCTTCACCTTGTTGCTGGCATTATTTAGAGGAATTTAAAAAAAGTGTGGAAATTCAACTGAAGTTTAGTCCAAGATCAGGACGTGAAGAAACAAACACGGGGGAAAAAGTGTAGATATAACTCTGATAGTATAGTTCCTTAAAGTATAGTTGTTCGCAAATGCAAACTTTCATTTAGTACTGCAACAGGCCTTTAAATATGGACATGGAAGCAAACAGTCACATATTAATTTAAATATATCTATATAAACCATAAATAATCTGAGGAATTAAAAAAATAAAAATAAAATAAAAATCAGTTTCCCAAATAATACAACAATAAAAACTTGTACAAGAAATTAAAATCATTAATCTAACAACAACAAGAATAATAGTTTAATAATATCATAACATTATAATATTACATTTAATTACTTAGAAAAATAAAATATGATATTTTCATTAATAATATCATCATAATAGAAATAATACTTTTTTTTTTATTAGTATATGTATACTGTATATGCAGACAGACAACAAAATGTTAGATTTTACAACAAAAAAGTCTCAAAATGAAATTGCTGATCTGGTAATCACCTGTTAAAGTGCTCACTGTTAAGACGTGAAGTTCATAACTCAGATTTGAATGGTTGTTGCTCTCACAGATGTTTCCCTGGTCAGTAGTGTTTTCCCTGGAGCCGAAGGTTCCCGGCCAGCGTACTCCAGAGGAGCTGGTTACTAACACTTTAATGCTGGAGCTGGGTGCCATGGTGAAACGGACCGAGCGAATCCGGCTGGAGAAGGCGGCAGCGAGCCGCAGACGCCGCAGCTCGTCCTCGGCAGACTACAGCTGGCTGGCCGGCTCTCAGCCACACGTCCCCTACGAGCTCACGCCAGGAGACGTGCTGGAGCTGCAGGACCTCTGCGCTCAGATCCCACCTCAGCAGTGTGGGCCGGTAATTGTCAGGTAGGTATCAGGTATCAGGTTATGTTAGTATTAGTAACTGAGAAAATCTTATAGATTTTATTAATAGTTTGAATTATTTTTAGTTAAGTTTTTATTTTTATTTTTTGGTAGTCTGTTTTAGTGGAAATGTATATATATATATATATATATATATATATATATATATATATATATATATATATATATATATATATATATATATATATATATTTATTTTAGGACCCCAACTAAAACTGGAGGCAACTAAAACTAAATGAAAATAAGAAATGTTTCCTTGGAAACTAGCTGAAATAAGATCTGGTAGTGTTTTATTTCAGTTAATGCTTATTTTATGTTAACTGTGATTCTCTCGGAAAAAAAAAAAATTATATATATTTTTACTAATTGTTTGAATTAGTTTTTTTTTTATATATATATTTTCCTTTTTCCTTTTAATTTCAGTTAGTATTTTTCTATTGAGTTTTTTTTTTTTTTTTTTTTTTATGGTAAATTTAACCATTAATTACAAAGAAATGGCTAGTAGTTATATTTACTTACTGTAAAAAAAAAAAAAAAAAAAAAAACTTTTTTTAGAGTTTGAATGTTTTTTATTTTTAGATTTTCCTACTTGATTTTAATTTTGCTTAATTATTTTAAATATGTCCATATACTTTTTATTTATTCAGTTTTAGTTAAGTATATCAAGTTGTATCAAGAAGTGTTTACTTAACTAGCAGAAAGTTTTTCTTTTCTTTCTAGTTCTGTCAAGGATTATTTTATTTCACGTAACATTTATTGTGCTTTTAGTTTTGCTTAAATCACCCTAGGTACTGACCAATAAGAGGTGAGTCACACAATACCTTTTAATAGATACTGATATTTGTTTTTTTGTTTGAAAGGTTCAGGAAAGTGGTGTCAGAGTTTGAGCCTGAGGTGCAGGATGTCCCCAAACTGTTCCGGGGCGTCCTAAGAAACTGCCTGGATGAGCTTCAGGGAGACGCGGAGCTCCAGGATCGGGCGAACCGTTGGGAAAAACAGCGCAGCAAGAGCCTCTCCTTCGTCACCTTCCGATCCAAGTTCCGCACCCTGAACCGTGGCAAGGGAAGCTTCGGGGGGTCCCGCAACAACCTGCAAGAGGAAAACACGTGGTCTGATGAAGACGAGGAAGCAGCAGAACAGGAGGCAACTGCCATACGCACCAGGAAGGGACGGAGCCTCAGCATGCCAGAGATCACTCCTCTTGAGCAGGAGGCCCAGAGCTGAACAAGAGGAAGACCAGATGAATAGAGACAGAGGAAAGAAGAATTTGAAAAGCTTGAAGGAAATGCAGCCTTCAAGGTAAGCTGCCAATGAAGAGGAAGAAAAGAGAAGGGAAGAAAAATCGGATTCTAGGAGACATCCTGAAAGACTAAAGCTTATGCTTTCTGATTGTAAAACAAACACTCATTTGTTATTTAAACCAAAGAACACGGGTATAGGCATATGTAAGACACATACAGCCTTTTTACTTTCTAATGTGTGCTTAAATATTTTGAATATTTGGATGTAAATATAGTTTTGAATATTTGGCATAAATGTATGTGGAGCTCACAAAATACATACATAGTATGACCAGGTCTTATTTCTGGGAAAAAAAAGGGGGTGGGGGGCAGTTATACGGGGAAGGAGGGGGATTTCTAAAATAAGGGAACAAAATAAGATTTTTAAAAAATTATATTTAAACCACAAAAAGTGGTGGGGAAATGTAGATAAAATAACGTTTATATTTTACTGCAAACACACAACTGGTTAATCGTACACCATTATTTTGTTATTATTTTTAAGCACTACAATTTCACCATAAAAAAAAATAATAAATAATAAATCCATCAAAAGATGAAAAGTGCTGAATTAACACAAAACATTTTATTTTAATTTGCTGAAACATATTTTTGGCAGGGTTTTTTTTTTTTTTTTTTTTTTTCGCTCCACAAAATCTCTACAGCCACTGCAAAAAAAAAATGTAACATTAGCCATAATCCGTTTCTCAGATGTGTTTTAATATGTACTGTTTGTCCTTACATTACAACAGTGTCCAGTTTATACAAGAGATGCAGACCGTTCAGCTAAAAAAGCCTGGAAACAAGAGTCTTCGTAGAAAGTGCTCATTAAATAATACACTGTACATCGTTCATGAGTTTGATTTGAGATTATGTGGCGTGTGTGGGAGAAAGAAAGTCTGTGATTTACAAAACTAGAGTTTGACCTTGAAAATGCAGCTTCTAAATGAAGAAAAGATCATCTCTGCCAGCTCCCTCTCCGGCTTCATTATTCACAGCATCGCTGATCTTCAGTTCTGTGTGCATGTGGCCAATAGTTCATCAGGCCGAAGGAAACGCATCCAGTTTCTCGAAGTACCGATTGGTTTTTAATGCTATAGTACTGTATAAAACACTGGTCTTCATTCGCATCTTGTTTATTCCTGGACTAAGCAAAATCACAAGACCAGGCAACAACTTCTAACTCCTTGTATATTTGGCAGAATCAAACTTAAAAAATAGGAACCTGAAAGTTTTTAAACCATATATAATATTACAGACCCCATATTAACAGGGCCTGCGATCAGAAGGCCTCAATACTAGAAGAGAGAATCTCATGAAAATGGTAGAAAATGTCAGACTTCTATTTTACCACCCAAAAAGGAAAAAAATAAGTATTTTTTAGGACCATTAAGATATACATACATAATTTTTTCAATTATTTCAATACTAAGCACTATTTCCTCCAAATTTCCCATGAATGTTGATAAACTTACAGATTAAATTATAAAATTATAAATTTACTCATTTATAAGAACATTGGTGAGTATACGATTGCATTAGTTGTAATGAATTTAATTTATACTGTTACTAATAATAAAAATGATCACACTAGATATATTCATTATCATTATTATACAGCAATTATTTCACATTACATATAAGAACTTAGTTTTCATGAAAAAATGACATAATGGTCCTAAAATAGACATCACTTTTTGTCTTACAAATATAATTATAAAAATACAATTATAAATTATAAAATAATTTATAATTATAAATTATATTAATTATAAATAACTTTTCCCTTGCATCCTTTGGGGTGAAATAGGACTCTGATATTTCTTTGTTAGAGATTCACCCATAAATGGCATGCGTTAGATATAAAAACACATTAATAAAGAGTAATGGGGAAGTATTATTATCAGGTTTATTTTATAAGGAGAATCAGGTCTCATTTAATTTACTGTAAAAATGTTATCGCTGATTATGGACAACACTGTCTGAGAGGAACAAACTAAACCAGTTTGGAGAATCAAACCACTTGGGAAAAAGCCTTCTCTTTTAATATGCGATTATTAATAAGAAACGAAGGCCTGAATGTTAATGCAGATGAAGCTTAAAGAGAACAGAGTGAATGAGAACACCCTCCTCTCTATTTAAATACACCGTAAATCTCCACCTTCATCGGCATCACCATCCTCCTCCATCTCCCTCCAGAGTAAGAGAGCTGAAGTCGGACAGTTGACAGAATTAACATCTGACTCAAGATACTCTGACTAACCCACTAATGAGCATCAGAACCCCACCCCACCCCACTCAACCCAGAGTCCGGTCCACTTGTGATTTTGCACATTCGCCCATAAGTCCATTGCCTGTGGACTTAAGTCCATAAGTCCATCCACCCTCCTTCAAAGCCTTTGGCTCCGTTTTCATTCCTCCTTATGCTCGGGTATATCCTTCTCAGGCGAGGAAGACCACAAAGATGATAAAGAAGATGATGAGAACAAGGAATATCTTGATCATGAGCCAGCGATTAGAGGAGACGGACTGGAAGTACTTCAGGATCTCGGTATGGGCCATTTCCACATTCAGCTGGGTGTCCTCCACATTGGCATCGATCCTGGTCGTCAACAGAATCAGACAGTGATTATGACTTTACAGTCTCTGACCACAACATCATGATTAAATCAGTCTTAATAAATGTTTGAAATTTTTACTCTTTTTTTTTTTTTTTTTTTTTCACAATCACATTAAGCTACATTGCGCCTACTATTTTTGCACAAATACACCTAAATACATTTTTGACAGTTTGCACACATCAACTTTTAGTCACAAATGCAAGTGAAATTCTGGCACTGACATCGATGCTGACTAGTAAAAAAAGTTTGTGTGTGGTTTCTACAGCATGTACTGTGGAGTCGGTGGTTTTGCAGTATGTTGATTCATGTGGTGTGTAGTCTGACCTCTGAATCGTCTCTTCCTGCTCTTTGACCATGTGCGCCAACTGCTGAAAGATGGAGCCCAACTCCACAATGGTGCTCTCAATGTTCTGCATGGTATCCGCCCGGCTCTGTATATACGAGTCCTACGTAAACATAACAAAAGGACAAATCGTAATGAAAACGGACATTCAACATTTATCATACATGCAAACCTTCAGCTACATGCAGCAGCCTAGACTACAATCCATTCCCAATTTCCTGAGGGACTGATACCTGTTCATCGATGAGCTGCAGCTGCAGAGGGTTTGCTCTAGAGTCCATGTCGATGGCCACCTCTCCTCCAAGACTCCTGGACTCATCCTGCATCAGAACTGAGCTGTCTGCCAGAACCAAGAAATGAAAAAGACTATTAAAGACAAAGTAAAGACACCAAGTGTGCATACAGAACCTTATATGATTTGAGTAATGTGACAAGGTGAAGAACTCTGATTTTCAAATAACAAAACAAAAAAACACTATAAAATGATAAAATATATAGCTTATAATAATAATAATATAAATAGAATTACAAAAATAATAGTAACATTAATAACAGTATAATAAAAGATTATAATACATTCAACAAATAAGTGTTTAGTGGCTACATAACTACCATTATTTTATAGTTTTGATCAATTTACGAAGTAGAAAATATTTCTGAGAATGAGTACAAAATGTTTCTGCTAAAAGCACTGTAGTGAATGACTGTATTTTCACAGCACAACATTATTTATACTGTATATTAACTAGCCATAAAGCATTATAGCTTCACTGAAATTAAAACCACTGAAAGAAAACAAAAGTACTAAAGCGGTGTCATACTGAAGTTATTGGTGAGCAGAGGAGAGGCGGAGACAGGGGCCTGGGAGAAATGCTCTCTTCTGCTGCGCTGCTGCTTCAGATTCTGAACACACAACAGGACAGACATGCCTCAGTTAAAACAAAGTATTGTTCGCTAATAACAACTGTTATTAAAAATGTTATTAAAACAACAGAAAACTACATGGAACTAGTTTGAAAATCAAAAGAAAGAGCAGGTAGTTTCATAGGACCATGATACACAGGAAGCACACTTTGTGTGTTTTTGCTTCGCTAAGGCTACGATTAAATATTTAAAAGTCTAACAACTGCTTGACACAGAATTGAAGATGTTATAAAAGTGTGGCACTGATCATAAAAAATAAATAAAATAAAAACTCACCTCTGTTCTCACTTCCAGGACTGACTTGAAATCGTTTGACATTGATGCCAACTTGGACTGCAACACAAACATTTACAGATAAGACCGTTTACAGCATGTACTATATCACAGCAGGAAAATGAAAGGTGTGGTGGATCGTCAAGTCATCATGTCAATCAAAACCAGATCAACCACCCCTACTGTCTACAGCAGGGGATATTTGAGATGATTGTTATATCTGTGCACTAAAGGAACATCAGATATACGCTGTACCTGCAGGGATACAACAATTGTGTTGGAATGTGTCTGGATGTGACGGCCATTTTGCCCACTGCGGGATCGAACGAGGTCTTGCAGCTGCGCTATCTGCTTATTCAGACTGTTGATGTCCTGAGGAGAGACAATATATATCAAGAAGTTGCTCTTACACAGTATGCTGAAGGATTCTGGTAAACAGATACCAAGATTCCTACAGGTAACTTCTACAAGCAAGTACCGATATTCATATAAATATGATTTCATATGACTGATATGGAGAATGACAACACAGACATCACTAACCTGTTTAATAATGTATGTTAGCTCCTCAATCTCCACTGCTTTATCATCAAACAAAGACTTCCTTTTGGCCACTAGGAGTGAAGGGGAGAATAAAAGGTCATAATGACACCAGAGCACACAGTGTACTTTAGAAATAGATAACTCTATATTAGACCTCGAAGTAAACTAAGGAGCCACCAAATAATGGACAAGTGAGAATCAGAACTGTTAAAAATTAAAATACACATTTTTCAACCATAACAAGAGTCTAATATGACAAAAAATAAGAGCATCCTTAAATCTTATTAGTATTACTGACACGTTACTTACAAATTGTAAGCTTTTCAAGCTTGGCAAATGTGTTGCTCAAGTCTTTCCCAATTCTCCTGTTACAGAGAAACAAAACAAGATTTCAGGGGGGCAAAGTTTCGAGGAAGCAGGACAAGGCACACTGAAGTGAAAAGAACTGTGGGCAAAGACCAAATAGGATGGATCTGAACTCTTACTTGGCCATAAGAGTGAAGTCACTGCGCTGTTTAATGGCATTAATGGCAGGTTTATTGTGAATCCCATTCTGAAAAGACAGAAGAAAATTTTTTACATGTATCGAATTTAATTTCCACTAATAGAAGAGATTAAAGAATAATTCAGCCAAAAATGATAAACATACACACACACACACACACACACATATATATATATTATATATAGGTTTAGTTCAATGCAGATGGTCCATTTGTAAGCAAGTGATGTAATGCTAAATTTCTCAATTTGTTCCCATCAAGAAACAAACTCATTTACATTTTGAATGTACAAGTGCTGTAAAGTGTGTGTGTGTGTGTGTGTGTGTGTGTGTGTGTGGGGGGGGGGTTATATGATCCCCTGCTGATTTTGTAAGTTTGCCCACTTGATTTGATTTGACTTGATTTGATCCCCTGCCCACTTATGAAGAAATGAAGGGTCTGTAATTTTTACAGTAGATTTTTATTTTAATGTATAGAGATAGAAAGCCAACCAAAACATCCAGAAAAAAAAAAAACATATAAAGGTTAGAAATTGATTTGCATTTCAGTTAGTGAAATAATTATTTGATCCCCAAGCAAAACATGACTTATTACTTGGTGCAGAATCTCTTGTTGGCAACCACAGAGGTAATACTTTTTTTGTAGTTGGTCAGGATGTTTGCACACTCCTCAGGAGGGATTTTGATCCACTCCTCTTTACAGATTCTCTCTAAATCCTTGAGGTTTCTTGGCTGTCATTTGGCAACTCAAAGTTTCAGCTCCCTCCACAGATTTTCTACAGGTTGAGGTCTGGAGACTGGCTAAACCACTCCATGAACTTAATGTGCTTCTTGAGCCACTCCTTTGTTCCCCCGTAGGTATGTTTCGGGTCGTTGTCATGCTGGAAGACCCATCCATAACCCATCTTCAGTGTTCTTGCGAGGTTTTTACAGTACATTTTCCCCTCAATGCAGTGAAGTCGTCCTTTACCCTTAGCAGAAAGACAGTCCCCAAGCATAATGTTTCCACCACCGTGCTTGACTGTAGGGATAGTGTTCTTGGGGTCATTGTCAGCATTTCTCTCGGTGCAAACTCGACGAGTCAAGTTCATGACAAGGAGCTCAATTTTGGTCCCATCTGACCACAGCACTTCCTCCCAAACCTTTTCTGAATCATTTAGATGTTTTAAACTTTAAATGGGGCTGAACATGTGCCTTCTTGAGCAGCGGGACCTTGCTGGCGCTGCAGGATTTCAGTACACTGTGGTGAAGTGTGTTTTGCTTGGTGACTGTGGTCCCAACTGCCTTAAGATCATTAATATGCTCCTACTGTGTATTTCGGGGCTGATCTCTCACCTTTCTCATGATCATCTTTAACCCATGAGACAAGATCTTGCCGGAGCTCCAGACTGAGGCCGATTGAATGTTGTTTTGTATTTCTTCCATTTCCGAATAATCAGACCAACAGTTGTCTCCTCCTCACCAAACTTCTTGCTGATGGTCTTGTAGCCCATCCCTGCCTTGTGCAGATCTTCAATCTAGTCTCTGACATCCTTTGACAGTTCTTAGGTCTTGCCCATGATGGTGGGAGAGGTTGCAATGGAAGATACAGATTGTTTGGACAGGTGTATTATACACCTAACGAGCTGAAATTAGGAGTAAATTCTTAAAGTGACAGGACTAATCTTTGCTCCTCATGGGCATATAACCAATCTGTGGGAGCCAGAATTCTTGAGTGTTGGTATGGGAACAAATACTTATTTCACTCACTGAAATGCAAATCAATTTCTAACCTTTATATTAGACAGTTTCAATGGCAGCAACAACAACAAACATTACTGCACATGCATGCTTTTGTGCCCCTAATTTAACTTCCTGTAGACTTCCAAATAGAATCAATAACAACAACTAAGTAGTCCCTCTAGAGCATAAATCAGATTTACTGAAAATGTTAATTAATTCTGCCAGCAGGAGGTGCTTTAAAGCAGAAGAAACAGAGGTTTCCCCAATAACTGCTGTACACAAAAGAGCGCTGAGCTTACAAACACTACTTTAGAAGGCATATAACATGCAAGATAAAATGAAAAGGACATTGAACATTTAACAGACTAATTAAAGATAGTCTTCCTTCAGAAATATAGTGATATAAACACCCATGCCTCATTTAGATTTTATAAATTTGCAGTACGTGCTCATGTTTCTCCAACAAATCCTTTTGGAAAATCAGTCAGTTTTGATATTGTGAGCACTACAAATAAATAAATGTTTGGGAAACAGATCCCACAGCACAACCAACTGAGCCCAACTTCAGTCTACTCATCACCTTAACTCTAACTGTGTTTGTAGATGGCGCTATAGCCAGTGTAAGAAACAAACATAGACCAGAAGTTAACTTAGGGCCAGGTGCGTGGGCCCAATGAAACGGTCTATGTGTGTGTTTTTTTTTTGGTTGGTATTCTGTGTCTATCAATTAAAATAAACCTACCATAAAAATTACAGACCCTTCATTTCTTTGTGAGTGGGCAAACTTAAATCAGCAGGGGACCAAATAAATATTGCCCCCAGTTTATTGCTAGATTTTTCTAAATCATTTCCAAAAAAAAAAAAAAAAATCTTTTATGGCCTTAAAGTGAGTAAATTGAGCCAATAACAAAAGTGTAACATGAAAAGCTACAAATATAATAAAAATGTACTTGCATAAAACAGAAAATGAGGATTAGTGCAGAAAGCTTTCCTTTTTTTCATTCAAGGGAAGTGTATGGGGATTTAGACAGCTTTTATATAGCTTGCATAGTGCCTTTCTAAAGTTTAGTAGAATCAATCACCTTTTACTTTTTCGATGCATGAAAAGAGCATCTCACTTTCTGCCTAGTATAAATAATTTTTCATGACCAAAATAAAAGGGTCAGCAAATCATGACAAAAATATGTATTTGTTGGGTGAAGTTTAAAAAATTTAAACGTAAAGTGTACTCATATTCTATCCTCTAAAATAATATGTAATAAGCAACACATAGTTTAAGCATCTGTGGAAACCACACTGCATTGTGGATTCAATACAAATGACACCATAGTTTCAAATGTACTTAATATTGTCATACCTGTAACTGTCTCCCCTGCAGTGATTTACAAGCCGACTGGAACTCAATTGTGCGGTCCCGACACGTCATGATAATGCTGCAGAACCTCTTTCCCTCAACAGTATCAGGATGTGTTTATGTGACAGTGAATCGGAGGGGAACCAGCTGCTGTGAAACTCTCTGCTGGGGCCTTTATGAGGCCAAAGCAAACACTTCAGACTTCAGATGTTACTAAAAGCTTGGAAGAGTTGACTGTTCTCCAGCGACTCTGCACATCATCTGAGGATCACAGAATCAATCAATCAATGACCTGAACTTTGATTGTCATTTATGAGAATAGACTAAACAATGTTCTAAGAAGTACTTACACACTCGCGAATACTATAAATACTACAGCGCTTGATAACAAAATAACACAGATAATGGCAACAAATAATGCATAAGATATTCTTAGACATTTCTATAGATACATGGTTGCTGTGAATCCAGGTAAAATAAGCAGGTAATTTAAACACTGGTATGGATGTCACTCCCACATCCAGTAATAACTGACTAATATACTGATCCCAACACCTCAGCTCAACCTTCTTTATTAAATGAATAAGGAACCCCACTCTAGACGAGGTGTACTGATAACTGGACCATCAGTCATCTGAGCAGAGAGGTAACGTTAAACTGAACTCGGATGTTATCGGATTATAGGCCACCGAGAATATTCTGGCTTCACAGATTGACGCGTAATAACACAAATCAATGAAGGAAACGCATTCTTCGCGAAGATATATTACAAGCTTTTACTAACATGTTTTAAAGACTAAACCTATCTTTCAAGGTGTTTACAGCTATGTTTGTTTGTTAGTATAACGTCTGACGCCGTCTTCAGTCCAGCAGTACGTTACGCAGTTCTCTGGGCGCTAATTGGCTCAAAACTCGACAACTACCGTCTTAATTTAAACCATAATCACTCCAGTTGAGCTTAAACCACTAGCTAAGACATTCTTAACGTCGTTTATAATTTTTTACTTACGGTTACTGTATCATTTCGTCGTTTTTTCCCACAGTATTCCCGGCTTGTCGATGAAACGGAGGTCGGGGTTTCACTTCCACTCCTTACTGCTTCCGGTATGCGTAACGTCACTGCCACGTCCACGATTGCGCATGCTCACAAGCGTGATTTGTGACGCAGATCAGTTTCGTGCGATGTGCATCTTGAAACTTCACTTTATTTTCTAATTTTACATAATATTTATTAGCATTTAGAATTTTTACGTTTTTTATTTACTTTTCATTGCATAAATTAAGTTTTAGACCTAGCATGTTTACGCTTTTATTTTAGTTCTATAATAAAATAATTATGATAATAATAACAATAATAATAATAATTATTATTATTATTATAAATTCACTTCATGCATCGATCTATTGATGCTTTTAATATTCCCAACCAAAGGTCATCTGTGATTTTAAATAATAAATGAAAACTAAAATAATATATTTAAAATAGAGTTGGAGCCATAGAATTGATTTTAGTTTTAGTTTGTTCGACTGTTTATTCTCATTTTTATTTAACAAAATAATAATTATTATTGTTGTTGTTTATTTATTAATATAAATATCTTTTATTTTGTTCAAAGTGCATTTTATGGCATTTTAGACACAACAATTTTATTAGCAAAAAGGTAGGTCAACGTTTCAAAGCACTACACGACCAGCAGATGTCGCCAAAAAAGTTGAAATTGAGAAACTTTGAAACAATGAAAAGAATAATTTTTCTGACGTGAATATTTAAAGATTAAAACATTACTCATGCACACTGATTAAAACTGCAATAAGACTTGGTCGTAGTGCACACATCACCAGGTCAAGTGACACTGGTCAAAAATGCTTTTGAAACATAATAGTGAAGAAAGCAATCATGCACTCATCTGTTTTTATGATTGGGATGTTTCTTTGACTCTTATTGTTTCATTTTCTATCCCTAACCCTATACTTAACCTCACATAAACATATTTGGGCTTTCATCGAAACATTTAGCATGTTTCCTAATCCATTTGTAACCTTGGCTGATTTGCACAATGTAGATCATTTTAGATTTTACTATCCTTATGTGAACATTTGGTCTCCACAGACCCACACACACATACATATTCTCAGCAATTTAACATGAAGCAGCATGTAACCTGTTTGATGTCCTCTCAGCATAAGAGTTGTTTGTGCTCCTTATCTTCTTTGTGTGGATCAGCCACTTCACTTTGAATACAGCAAACCCTGTAACGTATCACAGGATCTGCAATATTTTGGACTGAGATTGATGACCCAGTCCATTTAAAACAAGATTCACTAGTATCAGTGTTCCCCTTAGAGCAGAAATTCTCATAAAAACCCATTAGAAAACCACTTTTATAACCAAATTGTGAAGGTTTACATTTTTGTCTTTGCTGACACATACATACAGGCTGCGCTCAGACAATGTTGTTGTCTCTGCCAGATAGCATCACAATGCACACATATTCATGTCATCCAGATAGCATCCAGGCCTGCTAGAACACAGCTGCTTCAACAAAGAGATGCAAGGAAAACACGACTGATGTTTTATCATTAGTGCCACTTTGAGCATCAACACACTCATACGCACAAGAGCAGGAAAACAACACAGGACTGTGTGTTTTTAGCTGGAAATGAAAAAAAGTGGTGAGTCTGACAGCGGAAGAGGACGGCCCTGGAAAAATATCCCTTCTATATTGCCTATAGAAATAGAGGGAGGATAGGGAGGGAAAGACAGAAAGTGGAACAGAAAATTTATTCCATCTTCTGGACGGATGAGTCACTCTGAGTTTTCTCCCTCTCCCGTTTTTTCGTAATCTTGCGGGTAGACTGCTAAATTTAGTCCTGGCGCTGAGCCCTGACAGACAGATAGGCCAGCATCAGCTTTAAAATGAGTCTTCACACACTCTAAGCAAACACACATTTGGAAACAGTCAAGCACTGAATTTGTATATAAATCCACACAGACAGACTGCTGCATACACACACACACACACACACAACCTCACTGCATCAAGCACAGTCATCAAACATTTTGAACGCTGGAGAGGATGTTCTATTTTGATAATGTCACTGGAATCAGATGTCTGGCTCTCTATTAATACAAAATCCCATTTGAGAGTTTAATAAGGGGACCAGATAGTGAATAAAAGCGCCGCTCAGCATGATAAAATCTGACCTTTACAAAACTGTCAGCACTCTTGTTTTTTTTAATATATATTTTATACACACACACACACACACACACACACACACACACACACACACACACACACACACACACACACACACACACACACACACATATATATATATATATATATATATATATATATATTATTGATAATAAATTATTATTGTTATACTGCCTTAACAGTATTAAAAATAATCATCGTCACTATCATCAAATATAATCTTTTATTAATTAATAGAACAAATGTGCAGAAAACTGTTATTGGTTATAAAAGCAGACTTCATTTTCTTTATTTTTTATTTTATTTCGGGAATTTGAGCCAGACATTTCTTTGTGAGAAGGATTGATTCACTGGTAGCACTGCATGTATTATTTTTAGAGGCATATTATTGGTTTTATCACTTCTGTTAAAGGCCTATGTGAAGACGAAGTGAGAATAAAACAAGTATCCGTGAATCATCAGACAGGAGATATCAGTTAAGGCTTGTGCTGTTCTACAGGTGCTGGGCTGGCATTAGCATTAGCAGTAAGCAGTGTGTGTGTGTCTCTGTGTGTGTGACTCTGACTCAGCAGAAGTCAAGGGAGAGGAGGGAGAGGGATAATATTATTCTCACATCATTACGGTGCTGGCGGCCCTCTGCCCGAGACTCCCAGACCCAGGTGATAATTATCACAATGTTTCTCTTTCATTATCATTAAACAGCAGGAAAAGAGAAGGGAAGGGGTGGACGACACAAAACAGGGTGGTTGAATTAAGAATAAAACAAAGACTAAAGCAAATATGTGCATTCCCTACAGAATAGAACTGTTGAATTATCAGGGTATAGTGATGGTATCAGATGGTAATACTTTAGTATTTCGATGTGCATAGGCCTATACAATGGCAGTGAAAGATAACTATACACATATACCATATTTACATGATACTCCAAGGTCAAGGTCTTCCTCAAATCATATTACACGTCCACTTATAGACCATATTTCCAACAGATTCAATCTCACAACATGTCCAGGTCTCATTTCACCACAAAGATGAAGTCTATTTTTAGGACCATTAAGATTTTATGCACTATAAATATTATTTTAACACTTTCCATATTTTCTAACTGAAATCACATTACGATGATAAATGATTTGTGAACAATATTTGAGAGAAATAGTCCTTTTGTGTACATAGAAAAAGTCTTAGAACTTTGAGTTCAGCTCGGGGGCAAAAACAAAAGTGTTGCATTTATAATTTTTTTTTTCAGTATATATATGTTTGCAATACAGTCATGATAATATGCATTAAGGTGAAGAAATGTTCTTCAGTGTCATGAAAATAATGCAAAAAAAAATCAATATAAAGCATTGAGATTTTTCTTTTGATTTAAAAATTGATTTTGAAAGAACTTTGATTTGAAATATGACCCAGACATCTTTCTAAAAGGTTTTTGTGAGATTCACCCAGTAATACTGCAGCATTTCTGCAAGTGACACTTCAGAATTACCAAATCATCACAAATCTATCTCAAAAATAAGACATCTCACTTTATTTATATGAATATATAGCACATTGCTTTATGGCTGTAGTGTTTTTTATATACTGTATGTGTGATCAGACCTACGTTTGAATTTATACACTTACACACACTGTAGACAGAGCAGAGCAAAGCAGGTTATGTCTCTCTGTAACAAATATTATACACACATCCACACACAGGAGAATCGGGCACAGATGGTATAGCAGCAATAACCATTACAATTACGTTCAAACAGACACTCAAAGCTTATATCGTGTATAGACTGTGGTAGACTGGTTTCTGTTGGGTCTTGATCTACCTGGATACATACAGACAAATACGGTTCTATGCACAAATTCTTGGAACGAAGATAGTTACTTTAACTTTACAGACACAGAGGTAGTTGATGCATGTCACTGATGAGAGAGAAAAGGCTACGTTTATAGCACAGGATATTTAAAAGCGGCAATAGATCTGAAGTAAAGCTGGTCATCACAGACGAGGAAACAGGACAGCATTTTGACCGGTTCACACAGAATGACAATACTCTACATGCTTGTCATTCTAAAGAAAATAATATTTCAGTCTTTCTTTCTGGGTTGCAAATGACATTTCATGTTGACTTCAACAAAGATCAGAAGCTTGTGAATGCTGATAACACTTGGATATCTTACATCAGGCGTGAAAGGGTGCTGAGGGATCCTTATAATTTACATTGTTGCAGATAATGACTAAACAAATAATCTGAGAAATCACTTAAAGTGAGGTCAGCCTTGCTCTTGAAAATCATATTTCATTCAATAATGCTACATATATGGTGGAAAGAAGTGTTTAGTTAAATGACCACCATTAAAAAACAATGAGTGATTCTTTCATGTTCGCAGCCTCTGACATCGATGGAAATGAACAATCCTCAACATTGACTGAGAGCTAAATTTTCTGATCTGTATGACTCCGTAGAAATCAGCCAAAAATACTGAATATTCTCGAAACCATCAGCAGCAGCAGATTAAATGTCCCAAAAGAAATGCATCTCAATATAAAAAATAAATACATCATAGTCCCAACGCCATGAGATGATTAAGACTTGACTTAACACACACAGAATTGGGCATTTCCCTTTTCCTGAAGAGTTTCTCAGAGCTTCTTCAGTCAAATTCAACACACGCTCGGCCAACCAGCCCGACTCTATAGGTTGGATTAACAGAGATACACGAAACAAAACATCCTTTAAAACAAAATATACTACAATAACATTAATAATCTTTACAGAATGAATAAGATAAACTCTTCTTTCAGTATCAACACAGAAAAGCTTATATTTACCTGCCTGCATTAGTATGTGTACGCATGACTGTGTGTGTGTGTTAGGGAGAAAGAACAACAGACGAAAAAGTGAAAAGGGATAAAGAAAGAGATGAAAAATGAGTGTGATCGGGGGGTGTGGGAGAGAGAAGACTTGTGTTTGGTGAGCACCAGTGGAATATAGCCAGGTTTCTATACGATTGCCATTCCTCTCACTGGCTAACCAGTGGGAAAAGCTTTCAAATCCAAGAAGGAAGGAACTGAACAAAACAAATCAAACAAACACAAAAGGACTCATTGATATTGTCTGAAACCACATTACAAGGACTCATACAGGTCAGGAATAAATTAGGATAGACGCACGGATCCTTATAATGCACAATTCAGAGCACACAGACACCCGTCGATCCGTCTAATTGACCCATCCATCCATTTATCACATGCGGAGGGTCACAGGAGATGTTGTGGATGTTCTCAGGATGAGATACTCTGTTTGTGTGGCGAAACACTTGAGCTCTCTCAACTCTGATGGTCTGTTAACATCCATCCCATCAAAAATTCTCCACTTTAAGTAGTTTAGTAGAAAAAAGACTCCTTCCTTATTTAGTTTTCCCCTTGAAAGTTCTCAGCGCACTCGTCATCCGTAGCCTCACACTAGCTGAGAGTCCGTGCCTAGGAGGATCCATTGAAGCTGAACAGAATCCCAAAAATGGTTTTGGATAAAGCTCAATGAGACCTCTATGGTACTTTTAGAGCATTAAATATTCCAGCGATACGCTTGACACACTCAATGTCCACAATACAGTGTCAAATGGTTAAAGGTGCTCTGAAGTTTGGATCATAGTGGCAAAAAGTTTCTGAATATCTGATGATATTCCGCACACACGGCACAGACATGGATAAACAGTGCAGAAGGCATGAATATGGATCTAATACTGCCGTAATGGTGTGGGGGACATAGCTAGATGGGCCAGAGGGTGGGCTTGTGGTTTGTTCCTGAATGCAAACCCTCTTTCTGGATAAGACCCAAACTTCAGAGTCCACGACAAAAGAATAAGCAAACCTTTGACCTCCTCAAAGCTGTGCAAAGTTTGATCAGTGGATTATACGGGTGGTTTGATTTCACTATTCGCTTTGGGTTTCACATCTGAAAGAGAATAAGAAGAGGAAAGAGATTACTCGTGTTGAAAATGCTGAGCAACACTTATTTGAAGTCTTTCATAAAGAATTGTAACTGCAAGATAATGCATTAAAATACTCAAACTACCATTCAAAAGTTAAAAGGAGTGTTAATATTTTAAAATGTTTTTGAAAGAAGTCTTTTATGTTCACCAGGGTTGCATTTATTTTATTTTAAAGCAAAAACTGTGATTTTATTACAATTTGATATTATTGCAATTTAAAATAATTGTTTTAAATTGTATTATATTAAAAGGTTATTTATTCCTGTGATGATAAAGCTGAATTTTCAGCAGTCATTACTCCATAGTGTCCTTCAGAAATCATTCAAATATACTGATTTGTTGCTTAAGAATTTCTTATTATTAACAATGTTTAAAACATTTGTGGATACTGTTAATTTTGTTATCATTTAAAAACCATAAGAAAGGGAAAGACATTCTCATTCTAAACAAACTTTGATTGTATCAAAAATCATAGAGATAAGAAGCAGAGAAATAACTTTAAACCTTAAACACTTTTGATCACCTTTTGAAGTGTTCATTTATAATAATTCATTATAGAATTTAAAAAGTCCCAAAGAACTGGCTTGGCATTGTCATTTTAAACATAGTTTGACTGTATAAAAAAATTCTGCATTTGGCTGTATAGAAAAGTCAATCATTATTTAAATTCATTTTCGTAGGAAAGAAAGATCAAATTGTGAAAAATAAATAAATAAATACATTTTGATAACTTGGTTTGCACTAGCATAAGAGATGACCTTAAATCTAATGAACACAGACTGAAAATGACAAATTATTTTACTTCTCTGCCTTTTCTTTTCTTTTCGGGTCACTAATGGAGAAACACTTTCTTGTGCAATAAACTCCCAAATGAAGGGCATGTCACTGTGTTTAAGGCTCTATTTTTAGTACCATGAGTTACATTTGAATAAGTTGTATACTCTATGTGTCTGTGTGTGTGTGTGTACCGGCAGCTGTGCTGGTTAAGTGTCTTCCCTCTCTTTGTACAGCTCATCTCCCTTAAACTGCACCTGCATTCACAAGAAGGAGGCTGTGATGTCATCCTGTGGGTGGGGCATGGTGGACACGCCTCTCTGACAGGTGAAGGAGGGGCGGAGCTAGGTGGTAGAGTGGGAGGGGGAGGGGGAGGGGGTGAAGTTGGCACTAGAGTCCTGTTGGCACGAGAAGACAGAAAATCAGCTGTTAAAGGAACATTAATTTATACCAAATATAAACATTTTGTTTTCATTTATTAAGTGTTAAACTTGTTCTTATATGTACTTGTGCAGTATGTACCTTTAAGGTACTAATGTGCACCTTTTAGGGGTAAATACTGTACAAAGGTGAACATTTTGAAAACGTACCACTCCACTGATGGCTTTTGTACCTTTTTTCTGAGATTCCAATAAACATAAAATACATATATAAAAAATAAAAAAAACATTTTTAAACTCAGTTTAACGTGGTGAAAACTTTGAAAAGGTCCTAAAGTCACGAAGAATTTTAAAATAGTAAGAAAAGCCTCCAAGTAATTGAGTAACACAGTTCTGATTATAATACTTATTCTGACAAGTCCAGCCCCAAGAGAATTATGTAAAACCGCTATAATGGACAAAGAGCATGTTGGTCCATGCAATCATTAACTTTGCAAAACCAGACCCAAGCCTGCATCTCCGCATTAGACTTGAAATTAAATTCAGTAGCAAGCACTAAAAGACCTATAATGCATTCTGATCATGCACCAGCCCTGATCTTCTTTTTGGATGGCACACCACAGATATACTCTGGATAGTGTCTGTGGTCGACAGTGCTTTGATGACTCACTTGTGATATCTCTGGTGGGCTGGTGGGGCTGTTTTTTTTTTTTTTTTTTTACCTCTCCCCCTTTTTTGTTTAACTAAACCAAAACTGGAGACAAGTGTATGGCTGAGAGTTAATTAAGAAAGAAAATCTATCTTTGTGTGGAAGTGGATTGAGAGGATGATAGAGCCAGTGGAGGGGAGGCCGAGGAAAGGGAGGGGCGTTCTGGCTGCCAAATGATCCTGATTTCACAATGACTCCATCCATGGAGGAGGAGATGATGGATAGCAGGGAGGGAAAGAAAGTCCAAAAGAAGCGGCCTCCACTTGCCCTCACCAAAAACCAATGACAAAGGGGGAAAAGCAGAAAAGGAAGGAGGGGAACTTTTGAATTCTTTCCCTGACCAGAATTAATTAATTGTTGTCTGAGTAGAATTCAATGTTGCATGCATAAACGTGCAAATTTTGAAAAAAGAGGGATCCCGAAGAAAATATTCAGCTCTTGTTGACCAGAAACTCATCCATGGGATTCATGTACACTGTTGCTTTAAAATAGGTTTTAATCTTTAATAATATTGATGGTAGTAAATAAATGAAGGCAAAGGTTCTATTTAATGTCCATCAAGAGTAATTTCTACAATGGCAAAAAGGTACCAAAATGTGCCATGGTATTCTTCTTTGAAGAAACTTAAAGTGGAAATTGAAATATTATGGTAAATTA